>NC_064807.1:78700896-78818568 GCF_023721935.1 Panthera uncia | reverse complement strand
ACACCACTGCACACAGTCTGGATGTCTGCTTGGGGAATTGTGCAGTGACAAGAGAAATTAATACTTTAATGGATTTTGACAACAACTCTATGTTAGGGGAATTCAAATGGCGTGGAGAAAAAAGTTAGGCTTTCTCTCTGGACCTGGTTGCTAATATGCATATGCCTAATTTATTAGCCGTGTTGTAAAAAAAAAAAAAAAAAAAAAAAAATCTCATTTTGTGAGGACCGAAGTTCTTGGAGGGATGGAATGCTACGTACGGACTGGAGGAGGCAGTTAATTCTTCCTGGCTGGGCTTCAGCTGACCGGAAGTCCCTGATTTTTGTTTGACATTTCGTTCGCACTCACTGTGCTGCAGCCAGGACGCTAGCCTTTTGTTTCCTGTCACCCTACTGAATGCCTCCACACCTCTGTGAGTGGGTTGCTGTAGTCCATCACCATTTTACAGAAGAGAAACAGAGGCCGAGCCTAACACAACTTCCCCAAGGCCATACGGGTAGGAAGTGAGTGGAGCCAGGATGGCTGTTATTCTTATTGCCATAAATTCTTATTGTTGCACTATTACCCTTAAAACAAAACAAAACAACAAAAAAAATGGCTTTCTAGGACCTGAAGCTGCAAATGACACACAAAGGTCACCCCCCCCCCCCCGTTTTCTTGCCTACGGCAAAATTACACCAAATTCTTCACGTTATTTGTTTTAAAGAATGCTTTTCTTACACAGTCATCTACAAGCGTGCCTTTTCTTTTGCATTGCCTATGAGATGTAGAGTACTATTAGGGGAACAAAAATGGGTTCTATTTTCAGCAAACTCACAGTCTATGGGGGAGAGAGGCCACAGACTTCCACGGCTGTAATATAAGTTTAGAAGATGATTGATTGCACAGGAGAGGAGCAAATGAGGTGCTGTGGGAAATCCAGAGGAGAGTGTATCTGGTGGGAGGGACGAGGGGGCTTGTGGGTGGGTTGGCACCTGAAGTGAGCTCGGCAAGGTGTGCGGGATTGGGGCCTGGATGTTGGGGGGGGGGGGGGGGGGGGAGCAGGGCACAGGCATCGGGGCAGTCATCTCTGGGTGTGAATGGGAGGGCCTAGGGAGCCCGGGGTGGTGGGGTGGGGGCAGGGAGCAGGTCAAGGACAGAGGCTTAAAGGACACTACCGCCAGGAGGGAAAAAAGACAGAGAACAGAAAACCACCAGGGCATGGGCACAGAAGCCAGGAAATGAGAGTTCCAGAAAGCGTGGTCAAAGCGTCATCAGATGCTATGAAGAAGCTGAACTGGAGAAAGACCGAGAAGGTCGGTGGCGATCAGGAGGGTCATGGTAACCCCAGGAAGAGCCGTGCGTTTGAAGCAGTGGGAGCAGAAAGGCAGTGGAAGCTCGCTCAGTACCGAGACCAGGAGCGCATCGAGCACCCAGAGTGACCTTCTCTAGGCCACGCCCTGCTGCGCCAGGGCTCAGACTGCAGTGTCCTCACAGAGGGTCAGCAGAGAGCCCCCTGGGCACTGGAGAACGCCGATGGAGGCCTAGAAAGAACAAGGTCTTGAGAGTCAGAGCCAGATTACCAGATGCGACCATTTAGAGGCAGGTGACCTTGAGGACTTCATGTAACCTGAGCTTAGCTTGGTAACAGCTAACACTTATTGAGTGCTTACTGCATGCCAGGTATGGTTCTAAATGCTCTACGTATATGTATTAGCTCATTTCATTTTCACAATGATTCTGTGACGTAGGTAGAATTATTATCCCCATTACACAAAGACACCAAGGCACGAGCATGTTAAGAGACTCTTCCAAAGCCACCAAGCTAGTGAGCAACAGGGCCAGGATTCCAACCCAGGCATTCTGCTTCCAGAATATCTCCATCTTAATATCTTTATCTTAAGGTCTCGTGTGGCTTAACCAGGGTAATTAATGTACAGAAGGGTTCCTGGCCCATAGGAGGGGCTCAGTAGGAGTTATCCCTCTTACCCCCTGACCACGTAGGAATACAAACTCTGGGCATCCTTGCCTGAGAAAGCTTGTGGGATCAGCCCCATAAGGCCTCACTCATGTTAGTGAAAACCCCAAACAGCACGACACACACAAAGACTGCCTCAAAAAGTGGGATACACACGCCTTGAGCCCCTGGGACACGAATGAAGATAGTTTTGTGTTCAACACCCTCACTGCGGGATGACCAGCCAGCCGTAAGGCAGTCCTGGGTGGGGAGGCAAATCAGGGACAGGTGAAATCCACCAATCAAGCAGATTTCATCCAAAATTTAAGGGGGAAGGATATTCGGCCTGGGATATGCCCACTGAATCCCTGGGTACCTGGTGTTCACCGGGCACATATACAGTATACAAAGGAGAACTAGGAGTACCACAAAAAAGGAGCTGCATTTGGATAAAATTGAAAGCCAAAAAGAATTACAGTCTAAGCAAAGGATAACTTCTACACATGGTTTCCGCCACTTATCGTCTGTGTTCACACAGGCCTATACTTTGGTGCAGAACTGTGTTTAAACACTAAAACGCTTTGTGTTGCAGACAGGCGCTGAGTGTGTAATTAAAAGGATCCCTTCATTAGCAGAACTAGACAATGAAAGCTCGAGTTGGCCTTTTCTGCTAATTTTGGAGGTGGTAAAACAGAGGCTAATACAACCACTGATTACAATCGTCACATAGATGGTGCCTTGCCGTTGCCACCAGGAAATCTTGGCTCCTCCTGTAGACAGACAGGCTCTTCCCATAGCTGGGAGGGACAAAGAGAAGGGATGCATTCTGGCAACGGATGTGGAGGGGTGTGGCGGTGGCGGTGTTAAACACGTGACCCCGGGTTCCGGGCCCAGCCCCATCACTTAGGCAGCTGACTTAACCTCCCAATGCCTCAGTATCCTCAGATGTAAACTGGAGTTAATAACTGCATCTAATTAATTAGACTGTTGTAAGAACTCAGTGAAACAATGCCCGTCTGTATTCGCCGTCCGATGTTTTGAGCACCTACTGTGTGTCCGGAACGGTGTCAGAAGAGAGATTCATACGTGAGTGACAGCAGGGCCCGCCCTCCTGTGACTCGCAGTCTAGGGAAGGAGACAGGTGTCAGAGACAGTCATACCGACAGCCATTTGGGTATGATGGCGACAAAAGGAATGCAGACCGTGGGCTCTGCTCTGGGCAGGGTAGAGATGAAACGCTCAATACTTACATCTTGGGATGAGCATGAGGATGATGACGATGTACAGAGAGTCCAGAAGGTCTTAGGGAAAGGAATGGCTGCTTCCAGCTCCAAAGGCTGAGGAAAGCTTTTTGGAAAAGGCGATGCGAAGTCTAAGATGTGAAGGACGAGTTTTTTCGCGTGGATAATTTCGGAAAGAACGTTTACAAAGAAGGGGAAGAGCGTGGAGAGGGGGAGGTGAGGTAGGCAAAGTAGCCCCCCACCCCACGCCAGTGCTCTGCTCACGAGGAGGGAGGGCCCGGTCGAGGGCGCCTGGGGCAGCCAGTGTGGGCCAGGCGCAATGAAAATCAGGAAATCCTTCTCCGGGTTCCTGTGAAAAGTTGAGCACTAGCCCAATCATCCACAGAAAGATGGTGGCCAACCACCTGGTGGGGTTAAAGATGGGACAATGCAGCCCTTTGGTGGAGGCGGGGGGTGGGGGGGAGTGGAGGGGGGTGTGGAGGAAGAATTCTCCTCCCTGCCTGCCAGGGTGGCCTCCACGGTCGGAAGCCTTTCATTCAGAATCAGAATTTTGGCCACTCCGGCATTTCAGTTTAGCGGTGGTTTGGTTTTTGTTGTTGTTGTTGTTGTTGTTGTTGTCCCCTTTCCTTCTTCCTTTTTTAAATGCTTTGGACAGGAAGCCAGGAGAACTGGGTCTGCCTTTGCCAGCACCTCTCGCTGGCCACCTCACCCCAAGCGAGTGTCTGCCTCGACTTCCCTGTATCATTCAAGAGAAAAATGAGGCGCAATGACCGCCAGGGCCCCTGCTAACTCCACGGTTTAACTTTTTCTTTATGGGGGGAACAGCAGTGATTTTGTGACGTTTCTTTGCACGTTATTTTGTGACATTAGTCATCCTCAGTAGAGAACCAGGGTGTCAGGTGAGGGGCAGTTTTCCAGTGAGGTCCGAGAAGATGAGACTCATACGGGGGATGTATTTAGGGCGAGACAAGAGGCCGGGTGCAGCTTGCAGTGAGATTTCCCGCTCAGAGAGCAGGAGGGCAGTCTAGTGTCTAGTAATGTGAGCTGGGGGCAGAGCAAACCGTCAGAAAGTGGTTAAAGAAACCCCATAGCCTCCGGAGTTCCCAGAGATGTGTGCTGATCTCTCCCACTGAGCCTGGTGACCAGACAGTGAGCCTCTGGAGATGATGGCGGGAGATCAAGTTGGTGATTATCATCACAGCGGCTAACAGGTACTGAGGCGCCGTGCCAAGCACAATGCATCCACTTTCTCTGTAATTTACATCAGCCCAGTAGGTTAGGTGCCATTATTATTCCCATTCTTTGTAAGAGGAAGCTGAAGGTTTCCTTGAGGTTGTATGACTTGCCCGAGGTCGCCCAGATCCAGAGGGCAGAGCCGGGACTCCAGGGGAGCAGCAGGCTGGCGCCCTGTGGCGAGGAGCTGCCTGGCATCACCCCTCCCTGGCCCACGTGACAGTGTGCCTCATTGACTCTAACTGCCCAAGACAAAGAGAGCAAGAACGACGGCAAGATGCTGGCTGTGTGCGGAAGGGCGGAGCAGAGAGAGCCCTGTTAGGAAAGAAGCGTATTGCGAGGTCTGTCAGTTCCTTCATCCGGAAAATGAGAGGGCCGAGCCCCGTGACCCTTGACGGCCCTTCCCGCTCTGAAATAGCATGCGCTCTGGGTCTGTGGGGATGGGGGCACTGGAGTAAGTCCTCATGTTTGTCCTTTTGTTAACTCGGGGCCTGGCAGGAAGATGGTCCTGTGGCAACCCCAGCCTGGGGGCTCTGGGAACTCGTCCCCAGCAGTGACTGAGACCCGGTCTGCTGCTGTCGCCACTGGGGCCCTTGTCAATTCATATACGCGACAAACGCCGTGCATCGGTGACTCATGCTAGCCTGTAATGGTAAAATAGGGATTCATTTGTTCGGCAACGGGGACCAGCCCCATCCAGATACGTGCTGGTTACTCCCGCGTCATCCCATTGAGGTCAGTTACGAGCCCCCAAGCAGATCCGTCTGGATGCTTCATAGGGAGGCTGTGTGTTTGATCCTAAGCAATGCAATAGTCCTGGGCTAGGCTTGGACAGGGTGCCCTCGCAGCCACGCTCCCTCATAGGCTGCATGACATCCCAGAAGTAAGAGACTTCCCTCCACCGTCAGGGAGGAGAACGTGTGTCTAGAGAAGGTGCGTAACTACAATGAGTTGTAGCGTGACAGGGTGGAGAGCGCCTGGGCTTTGAACCCAAACAGACCCAGGTTCAAATCCTCACTCTCAGCCATGTAATAGCTGAGTGACCTTTGCAAAGTAGGGTAACCTCTCTGAAGCTAATTTTTCTCTTGAGTAAAATGGGGCCACTGATAGTACGTAAGTCATAGGATCATTGCCAGGCTCAAATGAGATGTTACCCGTATCCCGCCTGACTCTCGGGCACTCAGTGCCTGGTAACTCCTCGTGTGTGAAAGAGGGTCGTGCACCGGTTAGAAACAAGGATGCTAGCACCTGCCTGCCTGGGTTTCTAACCTGGGTTTCTAACCGGGATTAGACTGTATCTTCATACCTCAGTTTCCTCATCTGTAAAATGGGCATAATAATAACACCTACTTTGTAGGATTGAATCAAGGTTAAGTTTGTTTTAAACTGCAGTACCTGGCACATAGCAAGTGCTGCCAATATCCGATATCGTCACCATTGTGTTTGTTGCTGTTCCTGTCACGCCGTGCTGGGGAAAGAAGTGATCCAGGGAGGTGGCCGCGGCCAGGTGAGCCCTCAGAAGAACATTGCGTGGAGGGGGACAGGTAGGCCCAGCCTGGGCCTTACAGGGACTGGAGCATCGGACAAAGTTCCCTCCCTGAGTACTTTGCCTCATCAATTTGGAAACACCTGCCTCGCCCTCTCTATCATCTACTGCCTTCTGTTCAAATAGCATCGCATCACCATCAAGCAAATGGGGCCCTGCGATGGCAGAGATTCATCAAGTGACAGAGCTGGGCTACGTGGTAGTTCCGTTTATTTTTAGTGACTTCACCCTCCAGCTCTTTAAATTAGCTGCTGGGCTAATTTAAGGCACTTCTTTGGTACGCGGTTAGCAGTTTCTTTAGGAATGACAAGGTGCAGTTAAATCCCCAAGAGACTGTGGGGACAGGTCTTGGTCAAATGGCAGGGAAAGGAGCCTGCTTACCTCGGTGCAGCACCACCACTGCCCACGAGGCTCTCCTGCCAACCCACGGATTGCCCAGCAACACAATCCAGGGTGTTCTCTCCCTTTCTGACCCCCATGGTCAAGCTGTTGCCAAATCCACCCTCTTTCACCTAGAACCAGCGATCCTGAGATCTTAGCCTGCCTTGGAATCACCCACGAGGCTTGCTACGCAGATTGCCTGGCCCACTCACAAAAGCTTCTGAGTCCACAGGCCTGGGATAGGGCCAAGGATTCATATTCCTAACAAGATCTCAGGTGATGCTGATCCCGCTGGCCGGGGATGTACGCTTTCAGAATGATTGACCTGGAATATTCCAGTAGCTTCCTAACATCGTCCAGTCGCCTGCCTCGATTCAGGACTCGTGCTGCTGGCAGCCTCGTTCACCTTGACCACACTTCTGGCTTTGCCACTCCCCTCCCCTAAATCCACCACTGCTGATCTCCCGCACTACCAAATCCAAACACCCTTGTCTGACCTCCTAGATCCTATGAGACCCAGACACCCCCACCAGCTTCCTGCTCGTATTCCCACCCATTCCCCTTCATGCATACTACCCAGCAAACCAACCTCCTTCCATATGTTCTAGGTCCCACTCTGCATGTTCAACTGGCCAATTCCGCCTAGCTCACTTATTGTTTATGGATGGGTCTTGTCTCCCCCGCCCGCAACGTGGTCACGTGCTTCTGGGGTGGTGAGAACTGTGTCCACCTCACCGAGGCCCCTGGGACAGGGAAGTCCTCGGACAAATAAAATTATCGAAGGGCTGCTTAACTAAAAATGGTGACTATTTCTCTGAGAGACTTGGCGCACTTTCTCCGACACTGGAATTTGACCTTGCTTTATCTACCTTCCGATTTGGTTGCTTTCTGGGGCTGTTACGGAGCGTCTGCCTAAGGAAAAAAGTCTTTGGTTGGATTTAAATCCAAGTAGCACAAGAACGATACAGTGAGCTAAGCACGGAATGTGTAGTGGTATAGTCCGAAGTATGAATTCTGATTCCACTACTGATCTGTGAGGTTGGGCAATTATTCCGGTTCTCTGGGTCTTGGGCTTTTAATCTGTAAAATGGCACCTACCTCGTAGTTTCCGCCTACCTCGTAAAATCGTTATGAGAAACAAATGAGGTACTAGAAGCAAGTTGCTGGGCCCAATGCTTGACGTACAGTAGGTCCCCAATACATAGCAGACAAAATAAGAGTTAGGTGGTTTTTCACAAGAGTTTTAATAAAAAAGAATCCCATTTTATTTGAAAAGCGATAATAGATAAAACATTCCAGAATTTTAATGAATCAAGGATATACCAAATTCAATAAAAAAAAAAAAAAAAGAAATTACCCCAAAGGACTAGTAAGCTTGATTTATGTTTTCTTTACCAGTCACTTTTATTTCATAAACCCGCCGTTTCCATTAAAATGCTATTAAGTAAAAAGAGGATTTTACAGTATTTGTGATAACTTGGATCTCGATGTGATCATTGGAATTAGCTCAAGCAAAGATACCATTTCTCACTGTTTTATCTCTTCTTCTGTATCAGCTACATCTTTACGGCCTTCTTCCAGTTGAGTAAAACACTTCCCCCTAAATTTGTGGTTTTGAGTCTATGAAAATTATATCTGTGGCTTAGAAGGCCCTTGTCATCTTGAGCATATTAATTGGGATTCAGGAAGGAAGGGAAGCGGTAGTCAGCCAGTAAACACAGCAGCCCTTGAAAGAATGTGAAGGGCTCACGTAAAGGAGAAAAAAAAAAAAACCCACTCCATCTGCGCGGCTCTGGGGCAGACCCTGTGGCAGGCTGAGGACGCTGTCGAGAGACCTCCTCTGACATGCATATCAGCGGGAAAGCCTGCCCAGCCCAAGAGGTCCCCTGGAGGTGGCGGGGTCCCCGTCACCAGAGCAACCCAGGCAAAGGCCACCACCCTGGACCATCTGCTAATTAAGGGACCCACTGATGGTAGTGGCCTTATCTGCCCGGGATTGAAGTTTCTTCTCTGAAATGGCATTGCCATGGAAGTGTTCTGGAACTAGATAAGAGGTGATGCGTACACAACACTGTAAATGTACTAAATGCCACTGAATTGTGCGCTTTAAAGTGATTAAAATGGCACCTTTTACGTTGCATGCATTAGACCACACGCCAAAAAATAGATGGCGTCATTGCACAGAAGGACCTCCAAGTCTGCGGCTAGCTGTGATGTGTCCTGTTTCGGAGAGGGAGCACATTCACTTAGGGACCGATCACCACATTCCATTTAGTCACAGACAGGCCATGTTGGGGCACCCGGATGGCTTCAGACATGCGCCTGACTCTTGATTTCAGCTCAGGTCATGATCTCATGGTTCGTAAGTTTGAGCCCCGCATCGGGCCTTGCGCTGAGCGTGGAACCAGCTTGGGATTCTCTCTGCCTCTGCCCCCACCCCCCAACCTCCCTCTCTTATATAAATAAAATTTTTTTTTTAAATAGGCCATGTAGACAGTCAATAGCCAACTGAAGGGGGCGGCTAATTAAATTATGGTTTGGCTTTAATACCGAATATTTCACATCCGTGAGAAATCACCTTCGTGAAAACGTGTTTAATGCCACGGGAAGATACTCTGGATGTGGGGCGCCTGGGTGGCTCAGTCGGTTAAGCGTCCGACTTCGGCTCAGGTCGTGATCTCATGGTCCGTGAGTTCAAGCCCCGTGTCGGGCTCTGTGCTGACAGCTCAGAGCCTGGAGCCTGTTTCCGATTCTGTGTCTCCCTCTCTCTGACCCTCCCCCGTTCACGCTCTGTCTCTCTCTGTCTCAAAAAGAAATAAAATGTTAAAAAAAAAAAAAGATACTCTGGATGTAACTTAAAGTGTGAAAAGAAGGATTTACACTATATGCAATGTGATCCTAACTTCATAACTATAGATAAGAAACCAAAACATAGTGGTCTTTATCCCTGAGCTGTGGGTGACAGATGATTTCGATTCTTTTATACGTCCTCAAAATGTCTGCAAAGAGCATGGATGACTGTTATACTCTGAAAACAAACAAAAAACAACCCAACTATTTAAAACACAACATAAATAACAGTACTTTGGATTCTGTGGCCCACCCTGTGAACCATGCTGTGCTTTCTAACAGTAGAGGGGCAACGAACGAGCCCTGGTTAGAAGGGCTGATTTACAATCCTGGTTCAGCTGTGACAAACCTTGCTGGAGCTCGGTTTCTTACCCGGAACAGAAGGCATAAGAGTAACAGTCACCTCGGGGCGACTGGGTGGCTCAGTCAGTTAAGCATCGACTTCAGTTCGGGTCATGATCTCTCAGTCCATAAGTTCGAGCCCCACGTCAGGCTCTGTGCTGACAGCTCAGAGCCTGGAGCCTGCTGCAGATTCTGTGTCGCCCTCTCTCTCTGCCCCTCCCTGGCTCACGCTCTGTCTCTCTCTGTCTCTCGAAGAGTGAATAAACATTAAAAGAAAAAAAATTTTTTTTTTTCAAAGAGTGACAGTCACCTCACAGGGCTGCGTGAAGAGCCAGCGAGGTACTGGAGATAGGACGGCTGATTGAAGGGTTCTCAGAGCTCTCTTCATTGTCACAGAGCATATTCAAACTGTACGTTTCCAAACCTTCCCTCGACCAAAAACCTAATGAGTGCTTAGCAAGTCAGCAACTGCCACTTCTCCAGTAATTTAAGAGCTAATTTCCAGAACACTACTACTCTTTCCTCATCTGTCTTCCTGTAACCTTCGTGTGGAAACATGTCATTTCACCTGAAAAGTAACCACTGACTTTTATGTACTGTCCTAAAATTCAAGGAGATGATGATAAAACCAGCTTAGCTGAAAGGAGATTGTGCAGTGTCCCACCCAGGAGCGTGTGCTTCTCAGGAGAAATCCTGGTGAGATTGAGCATTTGTTTCCCCAGAACCAACCACACGGCTGAACTTCAAAAGGGGTTTGTTTTGCTGGGGGCGCCTGGGTGGCTCAGTCAGTTGAGCGTCTGACTTTGGCTGGGGTCATGATCTCGTGGCTAGTGAGTTCGAGCCCTGCACAGGGCTTGCTGCTGTCAGTGCAGAGCCTGCTTTGGACCCTCTGTCCCTCCCCCCACCTCAAAATAAACATTAAAAAAAAAAGAACTGGTGTACAAAGCATCATAACCTTGGTATCTTACTTGAGGCATGGCTTGCCATTAAAAGCAAACTTGCCCACTTCAACAAATTCAACGAAACATTTCACAAAAGCCAAAAGCGTTCCAGGTCCTGTAGAGATAGAGTTGAATGAGATGTGGTAAGAGGGATTGGTCTACAGACAAATGCAGTGCCACTTGACCAGAGGAACAAAGAAGCAAGTCCAAGGAACAGGAATGGAGCATGGAAAGAGTCATTGGTGTGGTCAAGGAGACATCTGAGCTGGTTCTGGAAGTGGACCAGAAGAAATGTGCCGGGCAGCCAGGGCCAGGGGAAGACCTCAAAGGCCAAGGAAAGCAGGTACAAAGATACCAAAACGACCCAACTTGGTGACTGGTGATGAGCTCACAAGTGGGAACACAGGGGATGTGGCCACTTAATAAAGAAAAGAGTAGATAGTGGCCTTGAGCTCAATACCATGTGACGTGGTTGTAATTTTCCTGGATTAGTTAGCCAGTTGGGCAGTATGTACTGACCAAGTACAGCCTACTCAGGGTTGTCTCAGGAATGGATGCACACGTGGAAAAGGTCACACCTGGCCCTGGACCAGCTGAGCGACGTGAGCTGCAAGGAAGGGCAGAGAGAGGCACCAGCTGTGGAAGAGAGCTGGGGTGCAGTGGGCCCCAAGTCTCCGGTCCGGGCCAGACCACCTGGCAACAGGGGAGGGTGCAGGGAGCACCCCAGGCCTATCTAGGGGTAGTGATAGGAAATGAGGAGGATGGAGAAGAAATCGAGAAGGGCCTTGAGTGCCAGAATGAAAAGGATGGGCTTCATTGTAGGCACTTGGGAATCCCTAAAGAGTCGTAGTAAGGGACAACCCAGCCAGGTTTGCTTTAGAAGAGGTGCCTCAGGGGAGGGGGGGGGGGGGGGGGGCTGAGTCAGTTGAGCGTCCGACTCTTGATTTTGGCCCAGGTCATGATCCCAGGGTCGTGGTATCGAGCCCCACTTTGGGCTTCACGTGGAGCCTGCTTAAGATTTTCTCCTTCTGACCCTTTCCCCTGCTCACGGTCTTTCTCTCCTCTCTCTCTCTCTCAAAAAAAATTTTTAATTAAAAAAAAAAGAGGTGCCTCAGGTGCCAGTGTCTATGGGTCTATGGATGGGAAAGGCTGGAGGCGGTTGGTATGGTCCAGGGGAGAGCCCACAAGACCCAGGTTGGGGAGAGCAGAGCTCCCCAGTCAGGAAATACTGAGGAGGCAGGCCTGGCATTTATCCTGACATTTTCTGCTTGGGTAGCTGGCAGATGGGGGTGACAGTCAAGGAGATGGGGAGTGTAGATTTGGGGTGAGGGAAATGGGAGGGTGTTTCAGCCTGGGGTGACTGGGGCCCATCCTGAAGGTGCAGCAGGTGATGAATATGTGGGTCTGGAGGTGAGAAGAACATTCCAAGCCAGAGGTGGCTATCTGGGAGTTTTAGCTGTGACTTTTCTTGACTCTCAGAATAATTTCAGAATAAAATATCCAGACTCTGGGATCACAACATGATAATCATGGTTTTTTTTTTTTTTGTATGAGTTCCAAATAAGAAAATAGTTAAGCCAGAAAACGTAATTGTGCCTATTCCTAGAATTGGGTAACTGATGTATCTTTGCAAATTGTTCATTGAACTGTGCTTCTGGCTTCTTGCCAGCCCTCAATGAGATTTTTTATATTTCTTAATTATTCAATTACTACCCACAAGTAGGAGTTTGAAATCAAACCTAGGCTGCTCTGTAATAGAGTACTCTCTTGAATCACGAGTACGGTAAAGGCAGTTGTCCACATTGGGAAACCAGGATGGGAGAACAGAGGACGGTCCTGGCTCTGTCCTGGGTTCGAGTCCCGACCTTGCCACACACTAGCTATGTGAGCTTGAGCCGCTCGCTTCTCTGAGGTCAGGTTGCTGGTCTGTACAATGAAAACAGTGTCAGTGATAACACCTCCTGAGGTATCTGAACTGTAAAGAGAGGAGAATATGTGTGAGAAGGAGCTGCGTCCTATGAGTCCTGCTGCACCTGTTGGTTCATTAATTGCTCATGTACTTCAGGTCTCAGCAGCTTACGAAGCCATTAGCTGCAAAGGAGGATCCTTCCGACAGTGAGCCGGCCAGCGCCTCCGACGGCAACACGGATCCCGAAGCCCACCTGCCCTCCATCTGCCTTAAGCAGGTGTTCCCCAAGTATGCCAAGCAATTCAACTACCTGCGCCTGGTGGACAGGATGGCAAATTTGTTTATCCGGTTCCTGGGGATCAAGGGGACGATGAAGTTGGGACCAACAGGCTTTCGGACTTTTATAAGGTCAGTGAGACCGGCCCCTTGGCTTGGGGTTCGGGCAGGGTGGAGTCTGGCCCCGCATCTGGCTGGTCCCATCTCCCTGACCGCTTGGGGCGGTGGCAGGTGCGGGGGGGGGGGGGGGGGGGCGGGGTCTGCAGTGCCGGGTCAGTGCCCCAGCCGGGGCTGGATTGGCCCCGTGGCTGGAGCTAGGCCTGGCACACTCTAGTTGGTGAATGAACTAATGAATGTTACAGATGTGACAGCTTTCACCACCTTACACTTGTGGTTAAAACACAGTTTTGTGCTACCTTAAACTAGGTCCTTAGGCCACATATAAATAATTGCCCCTCGGACTCAGACAGACCTTGTGTTTCTTAAACTGGGGTGATGTTCTCCCAGTGGTAGTGGCTGGGTGCTGAGCATTTAGGAAGCTACAGCAAAAAAAAAAAAAAAGGCACATCTTCCCAAAGTGTCCATGTCGGGAGAGAAAAGCTAAATAATTCAGTTGATAAATAATTTAATGTATTTGTCCTGATATAAAAATAACACGGCTATATGATCGAGTATAACACAAAATTTGCATGAATTTTAAACATGAACCATGAGATAAATCAGCTGCGTTTTCGCCAAAGCCAACAAAATAAACCACGGCACTCGATTATTCCTTAACTTGCCTCTCCTCTCTGGGGCACTTTGGTGCAACACAGGTGTGAATAAATGTCTGAAGCAATACTGACTAGCTGTGTAACCCTTGAGCAAGTTAGTGACCCTCTCTGAATCTCAGTGATCCCATAAAACGGGGATGGAGCTAGCAGGATCGTGTGTCACACACCTCAGGGAAACTATCTGCTGGCATTCGATGTTGCTGTTGTTTTCTCGTCATTGATTTTAATATTTCTACCTTCCACTTCAAAGTCACGCTCTCCATAATTTTGTTCACTAAAGCAAATAATTAGAAGTCTCGAATTGGAAACATTTTGTCATGTGCTTCTCTCCAACTGAATTTTCTGAATTCTAACTCTGGCTCTCTGATATTCCTGATGGGATGGTGAACAGAAGAATCAGCAGGAATAATTGCCATTTTAGGAAACCTGAGTTCGTACTTGCACGGTGATTATGAGAAGGGCTTTGTGTTAGCTCTGGGGGCGTGGGGGGGTGGGAGGGGGAGGGGGAGGGGAAAGCCCAGTGGAAAGAGTCCAGGCTTTGAGTCTGGCTTCAGGACCAATCACATTACTTAATAGCTGTGTGGCTTTGGGCAAATCCCTCGCCTTCTCCAAGGCTCAGTTCCCTCGTCTATAAAATGGGAACAATCTCTCCTGCCTTTCAGGGTTATTATGGGGTTGGGATGTAATACATCCTCAAGCACCTGACCCAGAGCCTAGTTTACTGGAGCTATTTGTTAGGTGGGAGTCTTGTGACTATTATTTCCATTAGACAATGGACATTCTCAAGAAAGTCAACAGACGCATGTTGTTACTTCCCTGAAAATACTACCTGATACCTTCTGACTCATTTAGGAATTGCATTTGACTCATAGTAATAGATACTCATCTATAAAGGGTTTAAAATAATAAGATTAATTTTCTCTCATATAATAGGAAGCTTGACAGTGGGGATTCTAGGCTGGTTAATGACTCCACAATGTGATCATGCCCCACTTTCTTTTTGTCTTTCTGTTCATCCATCCTAAGCATGTGCTTTTCAAGCTTCAGGGTTGCCTCAGGGTCACAAGATGGCTGCTCAAAATCCAGCCATCATGGTCGAGTTCCAGGCAGGAAGAAGGAAGAATGGAGGAAAAGCAGAAGGCCATAGAAGAAGGGGGCTTGGAGAGATTTGAAAAAAATAGCTTACTGTAAGAATCACACTCTTGGTTGCCTCCAGGGTCAGGCAGGAAGCATAAGCCAGTGGGTGGGATCTGGAAGGTTGCGGAGGGGACATCCCTGGATAAAAGGAAAGGCTGCTGCTGGGCTAGTGTCACCAGAGCTTTTGATTTTCCAAGAGAAGCTAGAAATGCTGATTTTTTAAAGTTTTGATTGATTGATTGACTTAGAGCAGAGAGGGGCAGAGAGAGGAACAGAGAGAGAATCCCAAGCAGGTTTCCCACTATCAGCGCAGAGCCAGACGTGGGGCTTGATCTCACAAACCTCGAGATCATGACCTGAGCTGAAATCAAGAGTTCACACTTAACCAACTGAGCCACCCAGGCGCCCCTAGAAATGCTGATTTTTATATAAAATCTCAATACGTGCATATCCATGTTGGCTATTCAGAAAATAATTTTGAAACACTGGGTGGGTTCAATCAAAGTGTGACTGACCACAGAGCCCACCGGCGTGTGAGCTCCGGCATGAGAGGTAGGGAACGTACCAAGAGGGCTGCTAGGCTCATTCACGATCTCGAGAAGAAAACAGAACTGAGAATGGTTCTAGCAAAGGAGACTCCTAAAACACTCTCGGACTGGAACTAATGTCAAAACTATTGCTACAGATCTGTCTCTGTGTGATAGGCCTTATGATTTTTCCATCCTTTTTTTTTTTTTTTCTGAATAATTAAGGGCATTTGCCAGTAAAACCGATTTTGGTGAGGTTGGAGGCCCTCAGGTCACTGTCTGTTGCAGCACTGTCCACGGGAGCCTTGGTGCCCTGAGTAGGGGGAACAATGTCTTCAGGTGGGGAGCCGGACTCCGGCAGTGAGCCCCTCTCCCCTCCTTCCACACCCACCCAGCCAGTGTCCTGCAGGAAGAAGTGGAGAAAATGTTGCACAATCGTTAATAGATCTTTCCTTTTGAAATATACCAAGAGATCCCAACAGCAACTTAATCGTAAAAGATGATACTCTGCACTTAGATTTATCTGAGTATGTTCAGTCTTGCCAGCTAAATTTAACAGCAAGCGTTTTCTCTTGCTAACAACTGCTCGCTCTCTCTCTCCTTTCCACTTCGGTTTAAATTTTGCTTCATTATGAATTAATAATATTTATGCCATATGTTAAATCGAGCCAAGTGCCCTTCTATGGAGCACTGCGCAGGAGACGTACTTGCTGGCTAGATATACACTCCTCTCAGATCTCCCACACAAACGACAGAAGCTGAACTTGGCTTTCACCTGGACGACCCACTCTTTCTCTCCAAGTTCCTTAAAGAGAACAGGAGGGAACAAAACAAACATCCGACTGAATTTATTTTCAGTGACCATCTCTCATAATGTGCTGCATAGATCAGCAGTTTTAGGAGTGAATTATGCTAATGCCAGTCTGGCCACATTCTACTTTTCTACCAAGAAATGAGAAATAATGAACTGTCGTTCCCTTGTCTAGACTTAACTCATCGAACCAGCTTTTCATGTCGTTTCCTCAGGAGGCACATAATAGTAGCACATATTACCATGAATTAAGCGCCTCTTTCCCCCCCCCCCTTTTTTTTTTATGTCATAATAATTCCTGGGGCGTGGAGACTTCTCTTTCTCTGAGAAATAGAAATTGTCTGATTCTTCAACTTGACAGCTTTCTTTGAGGGAAATGCATTTTTGCTGTTTTCCTTCCATTGGATTACTAATCTGGGGGGCTTTCTATGTAACTCACTAAGAACACATTTTCCAAATGTATCCTATATCAGAATTTGACATCAGTTTGCACGTGCTGGCGTTTTCCATTTCCACAGCCTGAACGTTAAACACTTTGCCAAAACCAGGTTCGTTTCTGGGAAATGGAGGCCACTTGGAGGGCCCTGCTCAGCCCTTTGTGGTTTTTGATCCTGGTCTCCTTTTAAATTAGAGAATGGTTTTTCTCTTTTTCCTTTTTTCCCCCCTTCCATTCCCTTTTCTCATAGGGAGATATTAATATGTTTCATAATGGGTAGCTGTGGGGGGTTTTATGCTCTGAGAGGCAACATGGTGTGTTAGAATGTTCTGGAATAGAACTGTAAAGGGTCTTGTCTCCCCTTCTGTCATTAACTCCTTCCATGACTTTGAAAAATCCCCCTGTTCTGTGATGATCTCTTTCCAGCAATATTGTGAGATCCTATGCTTGCGATATCAATAGCCTTTAAAAATATACATGTTATAAACCAGAATCATCATTTTCCCTCCTAGATATTTAGTGTTGGGTTTTTTTTAATTAACAAATATTGATTACTTGTTAGCCTTCACCTTATAGAAAACTCTCCAGGAAAAAATAAGCTTCTTTTATTTCACAGAGAAGGATGAATGTGAAGGAAATTCTATAAATAGAATTTTATAGAGTGGAAAAAGTTGGTTTCTAAATTTCCCATGAGATGTCAGTAGTTGTTGAGAGGAAATGAGGATGGTGATTTCAGATCTTTCTAAACTTGGGCTCCTAATGAACTTGAATGATTTGTGATTGTCTCCCACCATATGTGCCCAAATTCCTGTGATTCTGGGAGGAAAACAAAAACAACAAAACAAAACATTTCTTCGAAGTGGTTCTACATCATGGAGGAGGGCTGGGAGTCGTCATTTGTTACTTCCCCATGTGTGCCAGGCACTGAGCTAGTCCTTAAAATGGTTTTGTATGGTGAGTAGCGGTTTCCTTGTTGTACAAATAAGGAAATTCTGATGCAGAGAGCTTCAGTGACTTGTTCAAGGTCACGTCACAAAGTCAAGATTCAAAGTCCTGTGCATTTGACTCAAAGCTCTTTTTTTTTTCCCGTACACATTTCCAGTCTATCCTTTCTCAAGAATTGTTCTGGTTTCTCATGTTACCATATTTCTTGGACTTCTCTTCCACTAAAGAATTTACTCCTCTACTCCTTAGTTATTTGAGGAACTGCATCCCAGGGCATAAGAGGAAACGCTACCAAGATTAAGAGCTACCAAGGCTTCATGTTTTTACCCCAGACTCTGAGATCTCTTCCACCCTCTGAGAGTGGTATCCAAGACAGATTGCACTCTGTGTCACTCACTGGGCTCAGAATCCCACCTACACATCGTGGACACAAAATCAATTCTGCACCGAGTGGATGGATAGATGAAAAAGTCATTCGAAAGTCTTGACCCTCCAAACAAGGAGGCTTTTCCTGTTTGCATCAATGAGAATGTTGAGTGGCCATGGGGACAAACCTAGGAGAATCTGTCTCCAAGTGACCCTGGTTGTCTTCCCCCAGCCTTATATCCCAAAGCTTCCCAACAGGGTCTCTCTAGAGGCTCTGGCCTTACTGGGCCCTGCCTGGGACTATGTCTCAAATCCTGGGTTCTTCCTGCAGCCTTGGGCTGGGCCATCTCCCTACTTCTCCCCAGAGCTCCTAAGTCCACTACTCTGTCCTCCAAGGGAGGACTGGATGTGAATCCCAGCTATGTGATCTTGGGTAAGCTATGTCCCTTCTCTTGAGTCTCAGCTTACCTGTCCCTGGAATGGGACTAAGAGTACTTCCTTTGTAGGGTGGTTGTAAAGATGGACAGGAAAGGGCCTGGCATACTAAATGGGTGCCCGAGAAATAAAAGAATCAAAATCCTTTTAAAGCATCTCCTGTCTCCTGCAGCCAGCATGGGTCCCTCCTTCCCCTGTCCCCATACCAGATGTTACAATCAACTGTATTTGCAGGCATCACTAGGGAGGATGAGTTACCTCGGAAAAGGGATAAACGGAGAATTCTCTTTGGTAAATTACGGCCCCTGCTAAAGGTTTGACACTTCTATTTTCTACCTGTCAGAAAAAAATAACTATATACCAGTGGTCAGTTTGGTTTCCCTTTTTATACTCCATTAACCCACAGAGCAAGCCAGGCAGAGCTCCTGTCCCGTGGGGGAGCAGGTAGTCCAGAGGACACTGATACAATAATTAGAGAAAAGTGGTGGCCCTTCCTAACGAAGCTTGGAAAATGAGCAGCGCAGGTTGTTGGAACACCTTGGGAGAGACTGGAGCGTCGTCTCCGGTGGAGCCCAATAGAGATAGCCATCTTGGTGACAGGCGACATGAAAAGCTCCGCGTCCATTGACATGTTGTTACCAGGGTTCAATAGCTGTGCGCTGATGTGTTTGAAGTCCGCCACCGGTGACTTGTGATTGAAATACGGAGCAGGAGCCCAGGAGGAAGCAGGATGTGAAATGATGGCCTGAGAAATACTGGCAGGGAAGAAAGGAAGGAAGAGGGAGGGCGGGAGGGAGGGAGCCAGGGTGCTGGCATATAAGGAACACCAGCCTCGTCTGGGCACCATGCCGGGCACGCTCACGGCCTCCATCGTCGGGGTGTGTGTGGGTTTGGAGGGGGGCCTCGGGGGTGCCCAAATCCTGCTTGCCAATCAACCCCTCTCCTGTCGGGCTTCTAAGGGACCTATTCACACGAGGGCCGATGACAAATGGGAAATCAAAGAACCACTTTATCATTAGCTGGGGCAACGGATGAGGCCATATTTGGAGAGTTGAAAGCAGCATTGAGCGTAATGCGGCCAAACGGACAGCTGGCCCAGAGGTATGACTCCAGGATCGCGAGGGCAAATCCAGCTTGTGTTGGGACTCGCTTCCCAGCACGACCCTGTTCAGGAAGGTGGTGCATCTAGACAAGCCAGGGGCTACCTTTGGTCTGGATGGAGAGCCCGGGGCCCTGACATCCAGACGCTCTGACTGGTGAGCTCCGTTTCCCCAGAATGGACGGGGCCACTTGCTGAAGGGTCAGCCCCAAGCAGCCTCCGAAGATCCCACGCTCTAGTTCTGGAAGAGAAAACGAAAAGTGGGGAGCGGTTGGGAAGAGAACAAACAACGGTGGGCCAACCGGGTGCCAGGCACCACGCCGGGTCCTTGGCCCGCACCGCCTCATCCTTCTTCACCGCCGCCATGGGGGCGGATACTATTCTCTTCATTTTAGGTAGCAGCAAATAAAGTCACTGAAGGTTTAAGTAAATGCTCACGGTCACATAGCTAGAAAAAGCAGCAGAGCCAGGGTTTCTATCCTGGTCTGTCTGATGCCCAAATCACGTTCTTTTCAGTGTGCCAGACTGCCTCCCCACATCTCCAGACCAAAAAACAAAAAAAAAAAACCCAAAACCTAGAGGGGAGGCAGAGGATTGCAAACATGCCTTTGTGGCTTGGACAGGGAGCAGATGTGGGGCTGAAAACCTGGTTACCTTGGCCTCTGTGCACTGGAGGAAATAAACCGGGGGAGCCTCCGAAAGTCTGACGCCAGCCTCTCCCCACCCCTGCTGCTTCCAGGTGACTCCCCAAAGTCAGGACTGAGCGTGGAGGGGTGTGGGCCAGCCGCGCTCACCTGCGCTGGGAGTCTCGGGCTCACCGTTCGGGACCCACGTGAAATCTTCAGGTGACAGATTCCAATGGGTGATGTGCAGGAACCTCCAGCCCCTGTCTGTAGGTTTGGGCCCAGGGATGCATCCGGGAAGCATTCCAGTGGGGAATCACTTCCAGACAGAAGCGGCACCTTCCGTCTGTTTGGGTGACAGTGCTGTTTTCATTGGGCCATCCGAGTGTGCCACTGTCGGTTGCCTGGGCACTGGTAAGAGAGCACGGTGCCCAGGTCCAGCCTTTCTCTCTGTTCCCAGAAACAAATGCACGTGAAGGTGAAGAGGTGCAGACATGCATGTCCGAAACGAGGAATTCCCTTTCCCTCTCGGAGCAGGCAGAGACCTCCCCTGGGCTGTGTGCAACAGGCCGATCCCCAGCGGCTGCAGAAAAGATGGACTGTTTTACAGGGGAGGAACGTGAGGTTCCGGAAGGGGAGCTGGATTAGCCGGGACCATTAGCTTCTAAGTGGCAGAGCCATTCAACTCAAGACCGGCCGTGTCCGGGCGCCAGAGTGGCTCAGTCGGTTGAGCGTCTAACTCTTAATTTCGGCTCAGGTCATGACCCACAGGATGTCCGTGCAGAGCCTGCTTGAGATTTTTCTCTCTCTCTCCCTCTGCCTCCTCTCCCCTGCCTGTGTGCGCTCTCTCTCTCTCTAAAAAAAGACTTGTCATCCTAAAGTCCTTGCTCTTTCCAGCCCTTTAGAATTAACCAAATTACAGGAACCCACATGATCTAATCTCAGCTTACATTTTCAGCCTTTTCTTCCCCTGCACCCCCCCCCACCTGCCCTTCATCAGCTCCAGCTGTGGGGAGAGAGGGCCTTCCAGGCAGGGGTGAGGACACAGCCCCCCCCATCCTCCCCCCCACCCCCGGCAAAGGCACGGAGGCAGGCCGGAAGAGGCCGCACTCCTTCTGGCAGTAACGTGTCCCTTCGCGTCTTTGGCAGGAACTGCAAACTCAGCAGCAGCAGCTTGTCCATGGCGGCCGTGGACATCCTCTACATTGACATCACCAGGAGGTGGAACTCTATGACCCTGGACCAGCGGGACTCAGGTACCTGATGACTGGCCTCCGCCCTGTCCGGTGGGAGTCCAGCTGGGTGGGCGGTACCCTTTTGGCTCCTTCTTGTTTAAGGGTCAAGGTTGGGGAAAGAGGAAGGCTGTCCTGTTCAGCTGTAGACATCCCCAGGGGGACGGAGCTGAATTTGAATCCAGGAGCACTGTCCTGAATTCTGCTACCAAGGCTGGGCCCCCCCCAATTCTAGTTCCACCATCAGAATCCCTTATCTTTGTGTAAGGCTTTGATTCCATTTGTACTGGAAACACTCAATTATCCGTTCACCCCTCGGCACGCATGTGCTAGCGTGTGTGGGCCAGGCCCTGGGTAGACGGGAGAGAAGAGCGCTTAGCTCTCAACCGCGGAGGAGCTCGCTGTAGGGCAGGGGGGCAGAGGAGAGCCCAGCCCTAGCATGGTGTGCTACCAGCCCAGGGGGGCACCGAGGGGCTATCAGGAGCCCAATGGAGGCGCTCCCATTGAAGGAGGCCCAAGGAAGACTTCTTGGAGAAGGGGGCGTGGGAGAAGCCACTGAATGGGGTGGTGTGGACTGTCTGGCAGGTGTGGCTTACCCAAGGCTCGGCCGCTCGTGGAAGGCTCAGATAACCCCAAGAAGCTTAGAGGGACTGGAGCAGGAAGGGAAGGGAGATCGGGAAAATGGGGTTGCAAGAGCCACTGAGGCCTTGAATGCCACACTAAAGACTTTGCTCTTGATCCTCTAGATTACGGTGGGGGACGGGCGGTGAAGGACTCCGTTAGAAAGATCCGCTTTGGGGTGAATGTGTTTCTGATCTTATTTCCTGACAGAGGGTGTTTTTCTAAAGAGTCATACTAACCGTACCTGACATTTGAACAGCTCATCACAAAATTACCCCGAGCTCTCATGCATAGTCCTTCATTAAATGTGCCCGTGAACCAGTGCACTGGGTATCCACGTTTGAATTTCACAGACAGTAAACTGTAGCTCAGGTGACCCGGCAGCCGGGCTTCCCTCCCCTGAGCTGCATCCCTGTGAACGGAACACGGGGCGGAGGGGGCGCCTCAGGAAGCAGCTTTCTTCCTCCTGTGGTTCGGTGGAAAGGACGAGAAATCAGAGGTTGGGAGATCCAGATTAGAACTGACTGTGCCATTTTCTACCCATGTAAGCTTGAAAAGCCATTTCACCTCCTGAATCTCCGTTTCCTCTTCCGTAAATGGTGCCAACAATACCCGCTCGCCAGGGGGGCCCTGAGGTCTCCTGCGTCAGTGGATATGACTGTGTCTGGAGCCCTTGCTGGCAGGGCAGAGCAGTAATCCCATTAGCAGGCTCCACTCGGGCTGGGTCCGTCTGAGCGTGGGGTGCTCCTGGTCGCGGTCAGCCCTGCGCTACAGCTTTCTGGCCACGGGGACCATTACCTTTTAATAAGGACGCCACTGGCTGCCAGTTGTTGGGCAAGTCCTACGCAGAAACGCTCTGCTGGGGGCTCCATATGCACGGCCCTGGCTGGAATTCCAGAGGTAGGTACCCTCAGCTCCACCGCAGAGAGAAGGGTGCTGAGGCTCAGAGGCACAGCTGGTGGGCACGGCTCTAACACCACACCGCCTCAGTTTCCCTTCCGGGCTGCTTGATCCCACGAGCTGGTGCTGGCGTCGGATAGCCTCCAGGCTCCCTACCGCTCTCCTTTCTGAACTCTCAAAGCAAAACCCAGGGAATCCCAACACTCACTGACTCCACAAGGTGGGTGCTAGGCGTCTCGGCCGGTGGAGCCCCCTCACAGCCTTCCCTGGCAACCAGGAGAGGCTGGCGATGGAGCGTCGTCTGGAGAAGCAGGCAGATTAATTATCATCTCGAGGACCGAGAGCGCTCGCATGACAGTCGAGCAGCGCGCTTTTTGCTGACGCCTCCAGAAAGTGAAGGAGTGTTTGCTCTGTGAGTTGAATGCAGGAGTCATCGCAGGATCCCGTGGAGGGGGCCAGAAGAGGGGGTGGGGTGGCAGCGGAATTATTAAATATTGAAATTGATCAGGAGTAGCAGCAGGAAGCTATTTATCATGTTTTATTGCTTCAAACTAGCATTACCATCTGGCCCATTGTTAATTCTGAATAGCTTTTCATGTTTTGTTTGCCTCTTAAATTGCTCTCTGTAAGCGGAATCCACAGGGGCTGTCCACGGTACAGGCGCGGGTGGGGTTTTCCGGGGTCTGCCAGGATCTCTCCGTTCTGCTGACCAAGCTAAAGAGAGGAGAAAAGTACTTATTTTTAGCACATACTGGCAAGCGAATCCGGGGCTGGGATCTCCCAGGCCTGTTGCCACGCCTCAGTAATGATCGTTAGCAGGGACCGGGATCTCGAGAGTCCCTCCCAGGTGCATCTCGCTGCCCCTTCCCGAACTCAAACACCAGACCGTCAAGCGGGTGATTGTGTCCCATTTTACAGATGAGGATCCTGGGTTTCCAAGAGCGAGTGGCTTGTCCAGACTCCCATAGCCAGTGAGTAGCAGAGCCCACATTTGAAGTCAGGCCTCCTGCCTCCTGGCCCAGGATGCTGTCCCCAATCCAGGGGGCCTTTGTGTGACTGGGCTGGGGGCGGGGCTTGTGAGGCAGGGAGGTGAAAGGTCGACTCCTGGAGCACAGGGCCTATGGGAAGATGAAACTGAGTGGGAGGTGGTTGCTGGTCTGAGCCTCTGTCTCCCGGCATCCTCAGAGCTTAGACTCCTGTTTCCATGGCTCCTGAAAAGAAATAACAGATGCAGGGGGGTGGGGGTGGGTATAGGCAGTGGGGGCTGGGCATTAAAGCCAGGAATGAGAAGCCCGTCTTGTGCCCCCGTCTCAGCGGCCACTGCGGTCTCACAGCTGGTGAAGCCAGGGCCCGGTCCTTGCTTCCTGAGAAGGCTGGTATGACACCCCCGATTCTCAAGGAGAAGCAGCTTCTGGAGCCAGCCACATTCTTAGAAGCATTCAGGAAGCTCCTGCATAGCAAAAGAAGACAGCTGTGGTTGAGTGGTGGTTCTTCCCTGGGGCAAGTGTCAGCAGGAAGACCAGAGAGTTCTCCTTCCTCCCCCACCCCCGCCGCCCCCCCCCTGGTGCACAGCCAAGGGATTCTCATGCCCTCAGTTCCATTCCTTCCCCCCACCGCAACCTGCCCCCACCCCCCGCAACCCGTGGTGCACAGCCAAGGGATTCTCATGCCCTCAGTTCCAGTTAAGTCCTGGCCATGTCAGAGGGGGGCAGCATGACCTGTCCCAGAGGCGTCTTGGGGCTGACAAGAAAGAAGTCGGAAGAGTGATAGAACAAGGGCTTGCATTCTCAAAGGGCAGGGGCTCATTCATCCACTCATTCAACAAACAGGTAATGAGCAGGTTAGCAGGTGTCCGGCCTGGTAGAAATAGAAAGAGAAATTACTTGCAGATCCCACTCTCGAGAAAAAAGAAATAGTAGAGACCATTTACTGAACATTTACTATGTGACGGAAATAATTCTCGTTATGAGTTATCCCATTTAATTCTCATACAGCCCCGTGAGCTAAGAGTTGTTATTCCCGTTTGACAGATGAGAAGTCTGAGGCTTAAAGAGGTGAACTGTGGATTGAAACAGCTGCATCTAGTATGTCAGTGGGGACCCTAGGATTTGAACCAAAAGCAGTCTGCCTTCCGAATCCATTGCCTTTTCATCATACCCAGTGTCTCCAGCCATACACATAAAAAGGACACACGGTTGTCATAGGGTGTGGCCAGAGTCGGGGTTGGGGGGGGCGGTGTGGGGGAGAACAACAAAGGGGTATTGCCGTGAGGGTTAAGAAAGAGAACACAGACTGGGGCACCTGGGCGGCTCTGTTGGTTAAGCATCCGACTTCGGCTCAGGTCATGATCTCACGGTTTGTGACTTCGAGCCCCATGTTGGGCTCTGTGCTGACAGCTCAGAGCCTGGAGCCTGCTTCGGATTCTGTGTCTCCCTCTCTCTCTGCCCCGCCCCCGCTTGCACGTGTGCGCACGCTCTCTCTCTCAAAACTAAATAAATATTAAAAGAAAGAAAGAAAGAGAGAGAGAGAACACAGACTTAGCATCCCAGAAAAGGCACCCGCTGCGAGTTTTGTATCCCTGAGACTAGCACAGGGCCCAGGGAATGATGAGCAGACAAATAGCAATAAAAAAATATCCTGCACCTGCAAAGTAAGGCGTTCTGAGTGTAAGAACCGTGGCTTATAGTAGAGGTGGTTACTGACAGGGTCTCCTTCACCTCTCCTCAATGTCTGGCATGAAACGCCAGCTCATTTGGATAAGACCTTCACCCCACGCCCAGCACTAGCTATGTCCAACTACTCGCGCAAGGTCCCCTTTCCGGAAGCCAGCCCAGACCTTCCTTCTGGCCTCATGAGACTTTGGCACCTACTGAAGGAGCTAGCCAGATTCCTGATGTCTGAGACCTTAATGAACTTTTATATAACCTGCATGGGGAGACCCTAGTATTGAAATGGAAGAATAAAAATGGTATTTATAAAGATTAACGAGGAGAAAAAAAATCAAAACTACTATTAAAAAAAGAATGCACGTTTTGGGGTCCAAATCTCAGACCATCCTTTTAAGTAGCCTTGTTTTCTATTCTTTTTTTTTTTTTTGAGCCCAAGTGTATAGAATTGGACTAATAATCTTTGGTTCGTGAGACCTTCTATCCGAGTCCATGCATAACCTGCTTTTATTAAGTTAGCTTTCTGAATTAGTAATTTTTAATAATGTAATAAGCATCCACAGACTCACCACCCAAAACAGAAGCCAAGACTTCACAATAACCCGCATCTAGTACATGGCTCTCCCCCAACACCAGCCTGCCCCCACACCCCCGGCTCTCCCCACCCACAGAACCCTCATCTGCAACCCCAGGCTCATCAGTCCCCAGATAGTCTTGCCTTTCTCTCTGTTAGAAAGTCAATGGCTATTTAGGAGCTTGATGGAATTTAGTACTAGGCAATCTCACACTCCCCAGCCAGCCGATGTAATCGACATAGAAATAAATAAATAAATAAATAAATAAACGAATAAAGACTTCAATGTGTAATTCTAGAATTTCTAGCAGAACAGAAATCTAAATGAGGGTCTTCTCAGAAAAACTGAGGTCTGGCAGTCCCGTCGGTGCCCAGAATGAAATGAAGACACAAATTTGTCTGTGAAGATGCGGTTACTTCATGTAAATTGCCCTCACGAGCGCCTCCTTATCTCTGAGACTTTGCTCTCAACGCTTCCCAGAGTGGAATTTCACTTCTCTGTGCCAGAGACGAGGACAGCATCAAGATTAGGCAATAAAAGGTAGTTTTACTGCGTCATCTCTGAGAGGGAAACGTTTCACTCGCGGAGGGAACCTCTGAGCCCAGCACCCGGACATCTTGTCCATCTAACACACAACCGACCTCTAGGGTCCCTCCCAGTCATCAACGGGAACATGACTGCAAAGCAAGGAAACTCGGATTCAGGAGTCTCTTCCGCCCCCCTCCTCTACCCATTCAAGCACACCCACACCTGGCCCGCAGAGGGAAATCTAAGAGTGGCGTAGTTTCATGTCTCATACATCCTGCACACTCTTTGACTAAAATAAGAACCGTTTCTTCCACCGCCTGAAGGATGCCTGAGCTACGTGCCTCCTTTCCTGGGGCTGCCTTGGTTTGACTGGCAGTATATCCAAAGCCACAGGCTCTGGGATCGGACAAACCTGGCTTCGAATCCAAATCCGGGCTCCCTAATTGGTAGCTGCGTCACCTCCGCAAGTTACATAACTCCCTCCGAGCCTCGTGTTCACCATCTGTAAAGTGGGGATGATAGCGGTGCCCGCCTCATAGAAGCATCGCTGTGGATGAAGTGACGCCAAGCGCTCAGAGCAGGGTCTGCCGTCCGTGGGAACTGCTCAGTAAGGGGGCTCTCCCTGCGCCCCTCTCTGAGACATGCCTCCCTGCACCTGCTCATGCCAGCCTGGGGACAGGACAGGTGCTGGGACCAGACGGAAAGAAGTGCTTGATGCGAGAGGTGTGGCACACGAGCGGTGGCATCACATTTCCCTCGGTGCCCAACGGAGTGCTGCCCCCCCCCCCCACTTCCCCTCCACGACCGCTCTCACCTGCCTCTGGCCAGAACCGTGACCGCAAACAACCTGGGGCCAGGCCGCCCACGGGTCCCACTCCCTTGCCCCTCAGCCCTGGCCCACACCGTGGGGTGGTTCGGCTGGGAAGAGGGGGCGCGAGGTGGGTGCTATGAGCCTGGGGAGGGTTGGAGACCTTCGGCAGGAAAAGCGGCGCTGGAAGGCTCGGAGCTGCGGGGCCTGGAAAGCTCGCCAGTTGCCCTCCACGCCAGCTGCGGTGTCTGATGAATGGCTGTGGCCATCCCTCCACATGCCCGCTCTCACCCTGGTGGGCGCTCGCTGCCCAGGCTGGCTGTGCCGGCCTCCAGCCCCCCGTCTGCATCACCTTTCCATTCAGAGCCCGCTGGCAGCTGCCTGCAAGGCCGGCTGGTCTAAGACCCCAGTTCCAGGGTAGAGCATCTGAGTGAAGGAGGGCCTCGCGGACTGGGGCCCCCCTCTGCAGCCAAGCCTCCCCCCAAAGCCCCCTACTCACTCGCTCCGGCCAGGAGAGCGGCCACCTTGGAGGTCCCCCACCGAGGCCCCTCGCCTCTCTCCGGAGCCCCACCGCCCAGGACGTCTCCCCAAGGAGACCCCCAGACGGCGCCCCCTCCCCATCAGCTCCAACAGCGTCAGCCCTGCTCTCCATCCGGATCGCAGCTAACTAAACGCCGTGGAATGAAGTGTGTGGCATCTCTCTGAAGCTAGACTCGCCTCCGCGAAGCCTAGAGCTGTGCGTGGCGCACAGTAGGTGCTCTGCAAAAGTGTCAAATGAACTAGGATCAGACCCTGACAGTCAGCAGCAGCGCCTGTGGATGTCTGAGTCTTATGACGGTCTCTCACCAAATTTCCTCAGTCGACTTATGCAAATCATCTGCCTCCTGTACTTTCATCAGCTGGAACGAGCCCCCACTGAAATGTATTTGGTTAACGATGTACTGAAATATTTAAAAGTATTTTTACTCGGAATGTTGAGCGGAGCCTCGCTTATACATATACATGGGTGGCCCCCTCCCTCGGAAATATGGGAGCCCGCGGATAACTAGGCGGGTTTCATGCAGCGCCTCTTGCGACGTGTCTGGCACAAGCCACATTCTGCAGCCTTGAAATTATCTCGAAGTCAGATGGGCCTCTCTGGATGGGTGCCCTACACGCTTACAAAATAGTCGGCATCAGAATTAGTTTTAATAAAAGCAAGCGAGCGGACAGAAATGCCAGCTCGCCCTCTCCCTCGCACAGACACTTCAGGGCCTGCCACTCCTGGGCTGCGCCTTCTGGAATTACTTCTCCCCTTTGCCAGGGCCACGAGGCCCTGCGTCAGGGGCACCTGTTCTCCATCATCCTCTCCGCTGTCACCTCCCGGGTGGAGGGAACAGGATCTCTGTCCACTGAGCTGGCCTGACCCCCCCCCCAAAAAAAAAAAGACACAAGAAGGGGAAAGCAGAATGATAGTTTATGCAGCCCCCCTCCCTTGCTTGTACCTGTGTGGGTCCACCTGCGTGAATCATCACAGCGCCATGGAGGCTGTGGGGAAGCGGGAGCCACATGGACTGCAGTTCGATCCCCAGCACCTTCCCTCTGGCAGCCCTTAGTGGTGGCACTCCCGCTCTGGGAGCCTCGGTCTCCTTTACAACGGGGCGGAGGACATCCGCCTTGGGTTGTCGTAAGGATTTAGTGAGGAAGCACAGGCCCCCGACCACAAAGCGCTCTCCCAGTCCGTTCGTTTACTGAGTGTTCACATGCTGGTGAGCTCGGTCTTATTCCCATGACCCCCTTCTCAGAGGAGGAAACCAAGGCTGGGGTCAAGAGGGATTCTAGGGACAGAGCAGGAACCCCACCCGGAGCCTTTACCTCGTGCTGCCTGGGGAAGTGACAACAGTCACCACCTCTTGAAGATGGAAGGACCCCGTCAATCCCCAAATGTCCCCAGGCTTGAGAGCCAGATTCAGTGACTGAGGCATCCCTAAGGTTGGGCAGAGCTGTGTTTGGTAAGACAATGGTCGGTCCCTGATCTTGGTTCAGGGAGGCCTTCACAATGACAGACACATGGGGGGGGTGGGGCGGGGGCGGGGGACTCTGCCCCCAGGCATCCCCCACCTGCTCCTCCTCCTGCCGGGAGCTGCATAAATGTTCCCACCCACTTTATTGTCACAAATATGGCACCGGAAGCTCCCCAGAGCCTTGCTCTCTGGAGTTGAAGAAATGAGGATTAGATGGGTTAGGGGTCACACCCAGCGGTGCCCAGCCCATACGCAACACTTACAGAAAAATTGAGCAGGTAGTACCAAGAATTCACTTATATCCCCCCACATTGTCCCCTGTAATATCTTGCATTACCGTACATTTGTTACAGTTAGTGAATAAATACTGATACACTATTAAAGTCCACAGTTTAGGTTCAAGTTCATGCCGTGTTGTATATTCTGTGTGTTTTGACAAGTGCGTAATGTAATTTCCCCAACATTGCAGGACCCCACAGAATATTCTCACTGCCCTTAAAAGTCCCTGTGCTCCCCCCCACACCCCGCCCATTCATCCTCCCTCCCGTGAGCCCCTGGCAACCTTTTTTACTGTCTCCATAGCTTTGCCTTTTCCTGAATGTCATAGGGTTGGAATTGTACCATGCTGCCTTTTTAGACTGGTTTCTTTCACGTAGCAGTATGCATTTAAGGGTCCTCCAAGTCTTTTTGTGACTTGATAGCTCAGTTCTTTGTATTTCTGTGGAATAGTCCACTGAATGGATATGTCACAGCTGGTGAATCCGTTCACCTATGGAAGAATATTTTGGTTGCTTCCAAATTTTGGCAATTATGAATAAAGCTGCTACAAACATTTGTGTGCAGGCTTTGTGTGGTTGTAAGTTTTAATGCAACTGGGCAAATACCTAGGAATGTGATTGCTCGATCATACGGTAAGACTATGTTTAGCTTTGTAAGAAGCTGAACTGCCTTTCCAAGTGGCTGGTTCACATTTCCACCAGCAATGACTGGGACTTCCTGTTGCATCAGAGTCTGGTCAGCATTTAGTGTTGTCAGGTTTTAGATTTAGCCATTGGAAGAGGAGTATAGTGGTATCTCATTGCTTTACTTTGCATTTCCCTAGAGGCGTATGATGTTGAGTATCTTTCCATTTGCTTATTTGCCATCTGTACATCTTTGGTGAAATGTCTGTTGAGATCTTTTGCCTGTATTTTAACTGAGCCATTGGGTTTGCTTTTTTTCTTATTGTTCAATTTGAAGAGTTCTTTGTATATTTTGGATACAAGTCCTTTATTAAATATGTCTTCTGGAAGGGTTTTCTCCCCGCGTGCGGCTTAGCTTCTCGTTTTCATAACAGTGTCTTTCACAGAGCAGATTTCTTTAAATTTTTTTAATGTTTTACATGTATTTATTTTTGAGAGACAGAGTGAGACAGAGTGCGAGTAGAGGAGGGGCAGAGAGAGAAGGAGACATAGAATCCGAAGCAGGCTCCGGGCTCTGAGCAAGCATTCAGCACAGAGCCCGATGTGGGGCTCGAACTCAATAACCGTGAGATCATGACCTGAGCCGAGGTCAGACACTTAACCGACTGAGCCACCCAGGCACCCCCACAGAGCAGTTTTTAATTGTACTAAAGCCTAACATCATTTTTCTGCTTTCATGGATCTTGTTTTGGTGTTGCATCTAAAAACGCATAGCCAAATCCAAGGCCCCCCTAGGTTTTCTCCTATGTTATCTTTGAGAAGTTTTATAGTTTTGCATTTCACATTTAGGTCTGTGATTTATTTTGAGTTAATTTTTGTGAAAGGTATAAAGTCTATGTCTAGATTTTTTTTTTGGGGGGGGGTGGTCTGTGGATGTCCAATTACTCTAGCTCTATTTGTTGAAAAGACTAATTTTTCTCCATTGAATGGCCATGGCTCCTTTGTCAAAGATTAGTCGGTGACATTTGCCTGAGTCTATTTCTGGACTCTCTATTCTGTTGCACTGATCTATTTGTATGTTCTTTTGCTAATACCGTGTTGTTTTGTTTACTGTAGCTTTACAGTAAGTTTTGAAGTTGGCTAGTGCCAGGGTTCTGACTTGGTTCTTCTCCTTCAGTATTGTGTTGGCTGTTCTTCCCTTTGTCTTTCCATGTAGATTTTAGATTCGCTTGGTTGATATCCACAAAATATCACAATATTCACTTGGCTGATATCCACAAAATAATTTGCTGGGATTTAATTCGGAACGTGTTGAACGTATATACCTTTTCTTTTCTTGTCTTACTATATTAACTAAGGCTCTTAGTACAATGTTGAAAAGAAGTGATGAGAGGGGACATCCTTGACTTGTCTCCAATCTTAGGAGGAAAGCATCTAGGTTTTCACCACTATGATGTTAGCTGTAGGTATTTCTAAATAGATATTCTTTATCAAAGGAACAAAAAATTTTTAGAGGTTTTTTTTTTTTAATCGTGAATGGAGATTTGAGTTTGTCAAATGTGTTTCCTGCATCTATCGATCATATAATTTTTCTTCCTTAGCTTATTGATGTGATAGATTACATTAATTGACTAGTGAACATCGAAGCACACTTGCATACCTGGAATAAATCCCATTGGTAATGGTGTATAATTCTTTTTATATGTTATTAGATTCCATTTGTCAAAATTTTGGGGGGTTATTTGCACCCATGCTCATGAGAACTATTGGTCTGTAGTTTTCTTTCCTAATAATGCCATTATCTGTCACTAGGATAATGCTGGCCTTCCAAAATGAGTTATAACATGTTCCTTCTCTTTCTGTATTCTAGACAAGGTTGTAGAGAACCGGTATAATTTCTTTCTTAAATGTTTGGTAGAATTCACCGGTGAAACCACAGGGCCTATTGGTCCACTTGATCTAAATTACCAAATTTGGAGGCAGAGAGTTACTCATAACATTCCTTCATTAGCCTTTTAATGTCCATAAGACCAGTGAAGCCTCCTTCATGGTCTGATATTAGTGATTGTTAATTACTAGTTAGCTGTCTAGCAATCTACTCTCATTTTTTCTTGGTTAGCCTGGCTAGAGGTTTATCAATTTCTTTGATCTTTTCACAGAACTAAATTTTGATTTAATTGACTTTCTCTATTGATTTCCTACCTTGCTTTCATTGATTTGTGCTCTAATTTTTATTATTCTTTCTCTTCTGCTTACTTTGGGTTTAATTTGCTCTTCTTTTTCTAGTTTCCTAAGGCGGAAACTTAGATGATTGGTTTTAGATCTCTCATCTTCTCTAATATATGCAGTCCATGCTATAAATTTCCCTCTAAACACTGCTTTTGCTGCATCCTACAGGATTCAGTAAGTTCCATTGTCATTTTCACATAGTTCAAAATATTTTAAAATTTCTCTTGATACTTCCTTTTTGACATGTTGTTTAGACATGTGCTATTTAATCTCCAAGTATTTTGAGACTTTCCAGCTATCTTTCTGTTACTAATCTTCAGTGTAATGCCATTGTGGTCTGAGAGCATGTTTTGCATGACTTCTATTCTTTCATATTTGTTAAGGTATGTTTTATGGCCCAGAATACAGTCTGTCTTGGTGAGTGTTCCATGTGAACTGAAAAGAATGTGTATTCTACTCTTGTAAAGGGAAGTATTTTATACATGTCAATTAGATCCAGTTGATTGATGGTGCTGTTCAATTCAACTATATCCTTTCCAATTTTCTGCCTGCTGGATCTGTCAATTACTGAGAGAGGGGTGTTAAAATTCTCTGACTTAATAGTAGATTTGTCTGTTTTCTCTTGTAGATCTATCTGTTTTACCTCACGTATTTTGACACTCTGTTTTTAGCTACACTCGTGTTGAGGACCATTATGTCTTCTTGGAAAATTGACCCCTTTATCATTATGTAATGCCCACCTTTATCCCTGATAATTTTCTTTGTTCTGCAGTCTGCTTTGTCTGAAATTAATTTCGCTGCTCCAACTTTCTTTGGTTAGCGTTAGTATGATATCTCTTTCTCCACCCCTTTGCTTTCTGTCTGTCTTTATGTGTAAAGGGGATTTCTTGTAAACGACATAGAGTTGGGTTTGTTCTTTATCCACTCTAACAATCTCTGTATTTTAATCAACATATTTAAACCATTCACATGTAAAGCAATTATTGGTATTAATTCGTCTTTACAAGTTTGGTAGAATGCACCAGTGAAGCCATCTGGTCCTAGAGTTTTGATTGTTGGGAGATTTTTGATGACTGATTCAGTCTCCTTACTAGTACTTGGTCTTCTCAGAAATTCTATTGCATCATGACTCAGTCTTGGCAGGTTGTATGTTTCAAGAAATTTATCCATTTCCTCTATGTCGTCCAAAGACGCTGTTCCTGGACATTCTCCCTTTTTACATTCTTTCTTTTCGTATTTTACTTTGTGACATTTTGATTGACATGTTTTCAGGCTCACTGATTCTTTCCTCGTCTGTGTCTAGTCTCTAGTCTACAGTTGAGTCCACTGGGGGCATTCATCATTTCTGTTACGGTGTTTTTTGCTTCTAACATTTTCTTTTGATTCTTTCTTAGACTTTCCATCTCTTTCCTTACATTACCCATCTGTTCCTGAGTGTTGCCTACTTTTTCCATTAGAGCCCTTAACATATTAATCATCATCATTTTTAATTCTCCATTGCGTGATTCCAACATTGTGTCATAGCCACGTCTCCTTTTGATGCTTCCTTTGTCTTGTCAGACAAATGTTTTCTTCTTGTCTTTTAGCAGGTCTTGTGATTTTTTGGTTGAAAGCCAGACATGGGAGATCAAGTAGTAGGCTTTCAGTGTGAGGTTTTCTTTAACCCAATGAGGAGCTAGGCTGTGTTTAATGTTTACTGCAGCTGTAGGCACCAGAGGCATCAGTTTCCTTGCTTTTATTTTCTCTCCCTGTTGTCCTTGGACTTTCCTAAAAACTCCTTGAATAGAGAGTCTTTATCTTGGAGCTGTCAATTGTTATCCACTGTGGTTACCTTGGAACCCTTTTGATGGGTGGTAGTGAGGTGTTGGGGAGAGACAGCATTTAATAATCTTATCGCTAAATCTCAATTTCTTAGTGGGCTTGGGTCCCTGGACTGCCACTTCAGAAGTGTTCCTCAGCCCTTTTTTTCTGCCCTTATGTGAGACAGGAAGGCCAAAAGGGCTGGAGTAGTCTAATCACCCTTCCCTCAGGTCAGATGAGTCTCTGGTAATGTAGTCTCCCGTGAGGGCAGTCTTTTGTGATGGAGAACACTCAGAGCACATTTTGGAAAGGTTACTTCCTCACACACCTCCCTGCCTGAAGCATGTGGGATTTTTCTCCAATCACCACCTTGAGAACCCAGTGGGGCTCTGGAGGTACAACCCACAGATGCTTGAAGGACCCCTAAGACTGGGCTCCCGGACTTTTTAACGCTCAATCTCATCCATTCAGCCTCCAGCAATTCCTCTGTCACCAATGAAGCACTCCTACCAGTTACTGGCTCCAGCAGCCACTGCTGGTAAGCTGACCTGGGCTATGATTCTCTGTTGTCACTTGCCTGTCTGGTTTTCAGGGTGACACTTTGCCCTGTGACCTCAAATCTCTGACAGATGTAAGGACTATCATTGATTTTCAGTTTGCCTATCTTTTTTTCTTATTGTGAAGATGGGAGTGATGACTTCCAAGCTCCTTACACATCAGTGCTGAAGCTGGAAGTCCTCTATGTGCGTTTTCCACTTTTCACACCAACCTGGAGAGTTAATCCTTCTACTCCAGGTTACAGAGAAGAGACCTGACATTCGGAGAGGTTACCTAATGTGCCCAGGGTCACCCAGCTAATGGGTGGAAGGAAGAGCCAAAATTCTTTGTCTTCTGCTTCTACCGATCTCTGAGAAACTACCAATCCCAAGCATTCCAAATATGTTTACAAATACAGGCTTTTCCTGGAGATTTTCATGGAATTCTTGGAGAAACCTGGGCTTGGTCATTTAACCTGAGAATGAAATGAGAACCTCATGAGCCACCTGACCAGTCTCTGTCTCTCATCAAGAAAATGGCCAAATTGGGGCGCCTGGGTGGCGCAGTCGGTTAAGCGTCCGACTTCAGCCAGGTCACGATCTCGCGGTCCGTGAGTTCGAGCCCCGCGTCAGGCTCTGGGCTGATGGCTCGGAGCCTGGAGCCTGTTTCCGATTCTGTGTCTCCCTCTCTCTCTGCCCCTCCCCCGTTCATGCTCTGTCTCTCTCTGTCCCAAAAATAAATAAAAAATGTTGAAAAAAAATTAAAAAAAAAAAAAAAAAAAAAAGGAAAATGGCCAAATTAGCCAAGATAGGGGCACCTGGTGGCTCAGTTGGTTAAGTGTCCAACTTCAGCTCAGGTCATGATCTCGAGGTTCACGACTTCGAGCCCCACGTCAGTCTCTGTGTTGACGGTTCAGAGCCTAAAACCTGCTTCCAATTCTCTCTCTCTCTCTCTCAATCTCTCTCTCTCTCTCTCTTTGTCCCTCTCCTGCTAGCACTCTGTCTCTCAAAAATAAATAAAACATTAAAAAAATTTTTTTCTTGAATTAGCCAAGATAGATCCTTATCCAGGCCTCTCACATGGGGCCAACTTCAGCATTCCCTGGTAACACTCTCCAAATTGTGTTTACTGCCATAGAGTCATAGTGTTCAAAACCAGAAATGCCTGAGAGATCACCAATTCGAACGCCTTTGCTTTACAGGTGAGACCCTGAATTCTAGGGACTCTGAGACCCTGGTAAGTTAATGGGAAAGCCACCTGCCACCCATTGGCTTTCTACCTTGCCACCTGGCTCTTCTTCCTAGATCTTTTAGGAATTATATTCCACACTTATTTTTGAGATAGCCCAGATGGGCACGTGATGAAACCTGCAGTACTCTGCCCCATCCTTTGGCACATGGGGGAGGGGAAGAGGCAGACCCCATGCCGGGGCCGTGAGGTGTCCTACATCTCACTGGGAGATCTGGGAGACTTCTGGTGGTCAGCTGTGTCGATCTTCATAAGTCTGGGCAGACCAGTGGTTCTCAATTAGGGTATGATTTTGCACCTCCCCCCACCCCACGCCCTGGAAGACACTTGGCCATGTCTGGAGACATTTTTGGTTGTCACAACTGGGCAAGGAGAGAAGTTGCTATCGGCATCTTGCGGATAGAGGCCAAGGATGCTGCTTTACATTCTTTAAGAAAAGATTTTTTTTAAGTTTATTTATTTATTTTGAGAAAGAGACAGAGAGAGTGAGCAGGGGAGGGGCAGAGGGAGAGGGAGAGAGAGAATCCCAAGCAGGCTCCGCACTGACAGCACAGAGCTTGAACTCACGGGGCTCGAACTCATGAACCATGAGATCACTACCTGAGCCGAAACCAAGAGTCAGATGCTTAATCGGCTGAGCCACCCAGGCACCCCTTAACATTCTGTAATGCATAGGACAGATTCCCCACCCCCAACAAAGAAGTTTTGGGCCCCAAATCTGGAAAGCATCAAGGTTGAGAAAGGCTGAGCTGGAGTACGCCCATTCAGGATCTCCACAACTGCTCTGGGCTTACTTGAAATAGCCACACTTTCCCTTCGGCTTCCCTACCACAGCTCCCGGGCTGGGGGAACAGTCCCCCGTGCCCCACCACGCTCGGAGATTGCACCTGCCAGCCACCGCGGGGTGAGGGATGGCGGCCTCTGGGGAAAGTGTGTGCACCTGAACTGTTCAGCGAGACCTTACATGACTGAGGTGCTTTCTTCTTGGTGGCAGGTGGGTGTCTCTGCCCACACTTCCCCACTGATCACGTCTGTGAAGGGAGGAGGAAGCCTTATGTAAGCGCAGCCTCGCACAACCTTCTGTCGTCCTGGCATTCCAGGGCTTGGGAAACCCCCTCCCTCCCGAAGTCTCAGGGGAATGTGGTTCTGTTCTGAACCGGCCCTGCCTGCGGGGGCTGCTTACCACCTGAGGATAAAATCTGAGCCCTTCAGCCTTTGAGATTAGCCTGGCCAGCCTCCCTGTCACCCCCCCTGCAGCCCCAGCCCCCCATCCCCGCTCCACTCTCCTCCCACGCACTCCAAGTAGCAGCCTCACAGGCTACTCTGAGCCAGACTGACATGCTTCGGCTCCTGCCTCTGCTCCCACTCGGCTCCCTGCCTGGGACACCTTGAACACCCTTCCCTTCCTTGCCTGCCTGGACAATGCCTGCCTGTGAGACCCTCCTTTGGGACGCTTCCAGGCCCCTCTCCCTGCCTCCCCGCCGGCCAGTTCTGCTCTCTCCTGTTCCCTGTCAGTTCTCGGCACCGCCCTCCAATAGGCCTCGCCTTGCTGGATCCTCAGTGTTTGCGGATGTCTGCCTCCCTCTCCACCTGCCCCCCACCCCGTGGATGCTGAGCCCATCCCTGGTTCACGTCTAGGGCCCAGGGTTTAGCACAGGGAAAGCTTCCTGGCAAGGTGAGCGAGTGAATAAATGAAAGAAGGACTAGATAGATGGAATGTCACTGCTCCTTATGCTCGGAGTGGCCACTTCCAGGATCCTCATGAGTCCCTGTGGCTCACCTGGTTTCCCAGACACAGGACACATGACCTCAGCTCTGCCTCTTTCTGCCATGGATGCTGTGTGATCTTGAACAAGTCACTTGCTGTCTACACTGGGTGCTGTCTACAGGGTAACCAGCTATAACACTGTAGCGTGGCCCAGGTGCGATCCCACGTAGAGGAGGAAGTAGAACCCCGACCAGGTTCAGGAGTCCCCATTTGCGGTGGCCCCCACTGGCCCCCACAGAGCACTGCTCCGGAGCATGAGTACAGTGAAAGAAACATTTCCTGCACTAATAAAATTACCTTCTCTAAAGAAGGCAATTTGCATGTTAATGTTTTGGGTAATTCTGTGCAGCTCCAGTGCCCTCGAGGCTGCAATTTCTCTCTGACAAAGTGATAAAAATAAACTCCCGCATAAAAGAGCATTTCTCTTCTCTCTCATTTGCGCTCCAAAGTGACATTCTTAATGTGAGTCAAGCTGAAACCCACTTCTCGATCTTGTTTTTGACACTGATCTGCCTCCCCTCACCTCTCCCCGTGACAGACCAGCTCCTCAGAGCGCCTCAGAGGGGTCTCTTCCTGAGGAGCCAGCTGGGTCCTCTTGGGGAGCGGGCACCCCCACGCTCGAGGCTCCAGACTCTGGGCTTCTGCAAATTCCAGCAGGTGCAGCCAGTTAACTGGAGGACAAACATGGGGCATGAGGAAGAGGGCTGCCTTCGGTGGGTGAGTTAGGGTGGTCTGTCTACCCCCAAATTGCCCATTTTTTGGAAACAACTACAATGGCTGGAGATTCTGAGACTCTGCCCTCCTGGGCGGCAGACTGTTGACCCACCAGGCTTGGCCCTTCTGATCACCTAGAGGTAATCACCAAAGAGGCTCGGATTTGGGGGTGTCCTTCCGTGCCAGATGCTGGCCCGGCCCTTATATCTAAGTTCTCTCATTGAAACCCCACAAGAGCTGGGCAGGGTAGGTAGAAGCTGAGGCTTCCAGAAGGGAAGGGAATGAGCCAAGGTCATCTAGCAGCACCTAAGAGACAGACCTTGAGTTTGAACATAAGTGCAGCCTGCTGTCGATGACCCAAGCAGTGGGAAAGGAGGAGAGAAGCGACATTGACCAAACACCTACTATGTGCCATGCGTTATGTGTGTATATTTAATTCAGTTAGTCTACTAGTGTTCGTGACAGTGTGTGCAGTGACCCGTAGGACACCCAGGCCTCGTGCCCCTGACAGTCTTGTAGCGGAGGCAGACAGAGATGAAACATAGAAACACAGAAATAAACATGTATTTACGTGCAATGAGAGAAAATGACTAGGTTTTAAGGAGGATAGCGGAGAAGACCTAATTTACATTAGGAGGTGGGTCAGGGAGATCTGTCAGTACAAGCAGCATCATAGTTGATGTCTAAGTGCTAAAAGGTGAGGACCCAGGGAAAGAATGTTCCAGCAGAGGGAATGGCAAATGACAAGGAGCCCTGAGGTGGGGGAGGTGGGGGCACGCAGGCAGAGAGCAGGCTTTGGCTCACAGGGGGCTGCAGAAGCGGGAGGGACTCCATCTTGCAGTGGCTCCGAGCAGGTTAAGGCATGTGGGTGTTGCTCTGAATGCTGGTGGCGAGGTGACAGCAGGATATGTGGCTTGGTTCGTGTTTTAAAAAGGTCATTCTGGCTGCTGTGTCAGAAGGGGCAGTGCTGGAAGCGGGGAGGCCAGTGAGGAGGTTGCTGTCGGTGGTGGAGAGGGATGGGAGCTGTGGGAGAGGAGTTTCAAAAATGGTTCTCCGACTTCTGGCTTGAGCACTGAGGTGGGTGGAGATAGTATTTATTGAAATGAGTAGGATTTAAAGCAAAGCTGGATGGAGAGGGACGACCAGGAGGTCCATTTCTAACAGGCTCTTTGAGATGCTAATGAGGTATCCCAGCAGCAAAAAAGCAGTGTGGCCGGGAGCTTGCGAAGGGAGGAGAGCCTTGATTCACGGAAGATATTTAAAGCCTAGGGAAGGAAGGACGGGAAGGGAGACCCGGGCCCAGGCGGAGAGCCTTGCAGGACCCCATGCCCTGCGAACCTGCGAGGAACCACCAGAACACCAGAGCCCCCCCACCCTACCCCACCACCGAGCCAGGACTTGCCAGAAGGATGCAAAGAAAAGCCAGAGAGCGGGCATCAGAGAAGTGGGGAGGATGTACTTCAAGGAGGGAGGCTTCCCCTCTGACCAACGCTGCAGCGAGAGCTGGGAAGGGGAACGGAAGGTGCCCGGTCTCTTGGCAGGAGCAGTTCGGGGGGAGGGGGGAGCTGATCCGGGAGCAGAGCTAGAAAGGTGAGATACAACGTCAAGGCAGCCTTTAATCAGTGCGAGAGCCTGGTATGTTTGGTGGCCGATGGGCGAGGTTCAGAAGCGGAGACACTGCTGAGCTGGGAGCACCAGGCACAGACTCCAAACCACCTACCTCTCCTCCCGCAATTCTCTGCTGCTCCCCCTGCGTTCTGACCCTGTCCCCTCCCCGAGCGTGAGCGCACGCGTGCACACACGCGCGCACACACACACACACACACACACACACTTTCCTGTCCGCTCTGGCAGAGGAGGGCTCGCACACCTCTGTATCCACTTGGTGGCTGTTGGCCAGTGTTTGTGGACTTGAATCGAATCGCCCCGGCTCCTGGCATACAAACCGTCTAGAGCCAGGCCATCGTGGGGAAGAAGAGTTAGATTTGCGCCATGGAAAGGGACACCCGTGCAGGGCTTTGCTCAGTTGAGCTCCGATGGAGGCAGAGAGCTGGAGCACACGGTGAGAAAGGGTCTCCTGGGGAGGTGATGAGCATCCCGCCGCTGGAGACGACCAAGTGGGGGGTCAGATGCCTGTTGTTAGCAATGCCAGGAGGGCAACCGTGGCTCAGAATCTCACAGGGGAGCTTCAGTCGGATAGACGGTGCTAACAGCAGTTGTGCTAAGGTAACTTGCGGCCCCCTCCCTGCCTCTCTAAGTAAGCCTGATGCGGGGCGCAGAGTGCCAAGAGGACAGATTCACAGCCCGGGTTTGAATCCCCAACCCACCTCCAGGCCACTGGACCCTGCCTGAATGTCTGTGCTTCTGTGCACCCCAGAAGCCTGCAGCGCCTAGATAACAAACAAAACCCAAGACAAAGGCAGTTTTGCTGGTAAACAGCCAAAGGGTTATAAAGGCATCTATCCCCCAGACTTTCATTTTGAGGGTGAAATGAGAGGTGCCCCTCGAGAGCTGGCCACAGGGCCTGGTACATATTGAGCACCACTCAGATTAGTTCTTACCCTTTTGAGTGTTATTGTCCTGTGGGGGCCTGGATTTCGTTATCTCTGAAATCCTTTCCAAGCCAGAGGTTTTGACCACTTGCTGCAGAATGTGTTGAGCCTCGGAAGGTTCTGCGGGAGCCATTAATCCCAGGAGAAACGTCTCGAGTTGCAGGAAGCGGTGACCAGTCCTATAGCCCATCTTCCCAGCCAGCAACTCAGGAACTTGTGTCTGCCCGTGGTGGAGTCGGGTGACGCCAGACGGGTCTGCGGTGGGACCTTGGGCCACTTTGCACTGTGTGCCCTGTGCCTAACGAAATGATGGAAGTCCTGCTTGCATCTTTGGTTGTGTTCGTTATTTGGGTGTCCCGGGCTCCTGGCGATAATGGTTTTTCTGCAAGGTCTATCTATGGTTCCTTCCTGACACTTACTCATTTTTCTGTCCAGACAAGGACAAAGGTGATAGTGGCTTGTTGCTGCTGTAACGCGTAAATACAACGACTGGGTGTGTCCCATTCTGTTCTTGAGCTGGGTGGGGAGTGGCAGGAGGGAGGCTCTCTCCTTCCTGAAAGGATGGGCCTTCTGGAGGTCTCCATCTGGTTTGGGGAGAGACAGTGCAGAGCAGTGGTGGGAACCCTGGCATAGCCACTGTCCAACGGTGCGACTTTGGGCGGGTGGTGGGACCGTTCAGGGCTGCCACCAGGTTACATGAATGGGCAGGGAAAACGCACAGTGTGACTCCTAGTGGGCAGAACGCCCCCAATACGTGCAGCTTGTGATTTTTGTCGCTACCATTTTTTTTAAAACATTCAGAAGCCACCATCCCTCCCAATGCTCCCGGAGTCCCAAGAAATCGCCCAGTTTGCCGCTCATTTTACCGAAGGGGAAACTGAGGCCTGGAGAGGGGAGGTGACTGGTTCAAAGCCCCACTGTACTCAGGGACAGCCGCCCTTCCAAGAACCCCGGTCTCCTGACCAACTGCACGATTTTTCCTGTCTGTAATCCCAGCCAGTCTGCTCATTTACAACACAAACAACTGCTGAGCACCTGCTCACGGTCGCTGGAGATGGGGGCGAAGATGCCCTGGCCTCATGATAGTCTAGTGTGGAGACAAGCAGTCAGCTCCCCGCCATAAAAGAAGAAAATGAAGCCAATGTCGCGATGGCACCCTAGGAAAGTGTGGTGACGGCACAGAAACCTTGGATGGGGAGGTCACCGGAGGCTTCGGGTTATCAAGCACTGTGTTGGGCTTCCTCTGGGTGGTGCCGTGTAAAAGCCAGTTGGGGAAGATGTGACGTCCCCACTTTACAGACGCAGAAACGGAGACCCGCCGAGGGGAAACCCCTTGCTGAGGACGAGGCCGCGAGGCCACGGCAGAGCTGGACCCGGACCAGTGCATCTGTCCCCCAGTCACTGTCCCATGAGCCCAATGCCGCCTCATGGGAGATGCTCCGGTCCTTTGAGACCCCAGCCCTGGCCCGGAGCGACTGCACTAATGTCTGGAGGGATTGTGCCGCAGCAAACAAGAGCCAGGCTTCAAGGTGCCCTAAGGATGTGGGGAACGCTTCCGGTGATTAACCACCTTGGAGTTGGTGAAGGCTTCACAGACAACCCTTGCGGGGAACATTCCACCGCGCAGATAGGAATCATTCAGCTAATTCCAGTCAAGATCGTTCAGCTTTATTTCCCACCAACATGTCCAGCCAGAAAGCGTGTATACTTACACGTTTGGAATTTCACTAGGAGATGGAAACATCTATTCTAGGTGGGTAATAAGAAAGATTTAAATCATGGGGAGACGGAAGGAACTGGCATGTAGCCGGCCTAGCCCAGCACACCAGCACCTTGGAATAGAATTATAGCAAGGAAGCTCAGGTATTTTCGAGAGGAAAAAAAATGTCTCCTATTCAGTCTGGGATAATATGCCTGGCTGTCAACAATGATTTGGATTTAATTATATCATCTATGCAAATGTGTTCTGTAAACTGTAAAATAATACATAAATGTCAGATGTTAAGAAGATCGTCATGCAGAAGAAACAACGAGGTTTGGGCGTCAGGTAGGCATGGGTACAATGCTGTCTGGTCCCCCTCGCAGGCCACCTGGCCTCTCTGGGTCTGCACTCCTCAGCGACAGCGTCTCCTTGTGAACATCACCCTGAGAACCAGATGAGAAAACGGATATGCCTCGTAAGCTGGCGAGGCATTCTTGCTGTTTCCGTCCTGGAGCCCCAGAGTAGATGATGGGGTCATTGGAGGGCAGCCCCCAGCGCTTTCATTATGTCCTGTGCGCGAGGACCCCTCCCCAGGGTTGGGGGTGATGGGACTTTTGAGGCCAGAAGGAGCCCGTGGGCCCACCCTCGCCCACTGACCGACAGAATGAGGCCATGGTCCGTCAGGGGCCGCACCCCAGTAAGCAGGTGGCAGTCTCGGGTGGGAGACGTGTGTACGGCCACATCCAAAATGTTGCAAAGGCTGCTTTCTCCAGTGACATCCGTCAACCCAAAATAAAGTTGGGGAAAACGCTCCACGGCTTATCTTCAGGCATGGGAGGCAGGTGGAGGATGCCTGTTTGCAGAGACTGGCAGATCCACACCTCCTTGCCGACAGCCAGCAGAGATGGATGGGGCCCGTCCCTCCCCCGGGGCCAGGCGGGCATTGTTCCTTCATTTCCTCCTTCTAAACGACCCGACGTAATGCTCCGACTTGGCCATCTCTTTGAAGGCCCTCGAAGCAGCCACAGAGTAAAGAAGTTTCGAGAATGGTTCTTGTGATCTGCCCCCTTCCAGCTGTGCGACTTTGGCAAGTCTCTGTGTAAAAGGGGACTGATATTGACACCTGCTTTGAAGGGCTTCTGTGGGATTTAAGTTAATGCTCACGAAGCCTTTAGATCAGGGCCTGGCACATAACGAGGGCTCTATAATTATTAACTATTATGGTTTATTTTCATTACGTTTACGGTGACAGGTCGCTAAAGCAATGTTACCAAAGAGATGCCTCCAACTCCAAGTTTGAGCTGTGAGGGTTTTTCAGGCAGCTGGCGGAGGAGCCGGAAAGGGCGGGGGGAGGATTTCTTCTATTTCTCCTCAACGGCTCAGGTGATCTCAAAGACTTGGGCGGCAGTAGGAGAGTGTGTCCGGCTGCTGGATGAGCCATAAACAGAACCGAGAAGTTGGGGTGCTATGGAATTGTTAAAACCCCAACCCCCAATGTGACTGTATTAGGAGATGGGGCCTCTAAGGAAGTAACAGTTAAAATGAGGTCATAAGGCTGGGGCCCCGATCCGGAGAGACTGGTGTCCTTATAATAAGAGACCCCAGAGAGCTGGTTCAGTGTCTGTGCCACATGAGGACACAGCGAGAAGGCAGCCATATGCAGGCCAGGAAGAGAGCTCTCACCAGAACCGAAACCTGCTGGCAGCCTGATCTTGGACTTTCTACCTCCAGAATGGTGAGAAAGTAAATTTCTGTTGTTTAAGCCCCCACCCTTCCCCCCAGGCCATGGTCTTTTTGTTCTGGCAGCCGCAGCGGACAAAGACGGTGAGGGGAGGAGGGGTGGGCAGTGGGGTTTCGGAGGAGGACGTTTGTTCTGGGCATCCCCCATGGTTCATGATTGCCCACAGCAGGGCCAGCCCAGCACTAGGCTTCTTAACCTCTTTACTTCCCTGCCTCCTCGAGAGCCTTTAAGGAGATGGCCAAGACAGAGCGTTGGTTCCAAAGTTTCCCGATCACCCGTGGGTGCAGAGTCCCCAGCCCTGCGGGTACAAGTACAACTCCAGGGGCCTCATGGCCAACACACAGAATCTCCAGGAGACAGGAACAGGAGCCTGCATTTCTGGCAAGGTCCCCAGGTTATTTTATGCATAAAACGTTTAAAAACCATGGTCCTTGAGGGGAAGGCCAGTCCTCCCCTGGTGTTAGAGGTCCTCCTTCATGAGGGCTCTTGACTTGCCCTTAACATCCACGTCCAACCCAGCAGCAGCTCTCAGACCTGTTGCACTGCCCTCAGACTCTGTCTGGAATCTTATCACCCTCACTGCCTCTGTCACTACCGCTCTGGTCCAAGCCACCCACAGCCTTTGCTTGGACTGGGGCAGTAGCCCCTCGGGACCTCCTTGCTGTCCTTTCACATGTGCCCCGTCTCCCTGGTCTCAACACAGCAGCCGCACCGATCACGTCACTTCCCGTCTCCCCGGTGGCCTCCCGTCTTCCTCGGCATAGAACCCAAAGTCTGATCATGGTCCACAGGGCCCTCCGTGGCGTGGCCTGTGAACCTTTCCAGCCTCATCTTCCTCAGCACAGCTAGAGAAGGGCAGGGCCTTGGCGAGGGCAACGGAGCTCTGCCCCACTTAGCGGTCAAGGGATGGTGCCGGGAGAGACGGGGGATGTGCGGTTTCTCGGAAACCAAGGAAACCGAGAGAGGACTAAATGCAAAGCTGGAACAATGTCATGGCTTTTTGGCTCCATCATTTGAGATTTTAAAAATAACTCCCTCAGAACGTCTTAAAAGGCAGACCTTCTTAGCCCAAAATCCAGCTTCTCAAAGCTCGGGGGCAGGTCCTTTTGCAAATAGGCCGCGTTTTGCAGATGAGTGTTCAGGGTGGAGTGTGGACAGACTGGACTCAGCAGTGAGGAGGAGGATGGGGAGGAAGGGATGGGTTCTCAAAGTGGGGTCCCTGACCAGCAGCCTCAGAGGCACCTGAGCACGTGGTAGGAGTGCAACTCCTCAGAGCTTCTGAACCCGGAGCTCCGGGGGAGGGACCCGAAGTCTGTGTTTGCACGAGCCCTTCAGGGGACTCTAGACTTCTAGAGCCTCCGGTCTGGACCATCTTGGTCTCATGAGTCTGCACGGCGTCTAAGAGAAGGGTTCTCAGAGGGTCGTCTTTCCCTGTGCCCCTTGGCTTACCTTGCTGGCCTCAGGTGTAAAGTGGCAACAATAACACCTGCGTCACAAGATCGCTGAAAAGGTCGCAGCCCATTCAAGGGGATTAAATGGCTCTTTATTGGTGCCTGCTGTGTGCCAGGCTGTGCTGGGCACTGAAGATGCAGAGAAGATTGGGGCAATGTCCCCGCCTCCAGGAGCACACAGTCCCACTGGGGAGACAGCCACGTACCCATGGATTTGTCCCAATACATAGGAGGAAACAAGGGGCGATCCCAACGAAGGGCCATTAGCTCTACCTGGGGATGGGCCAAGTGTAGCGTCCTAGACCTCCAGACATTAGAGGCTGGGTTGGGGTATTTTTAAGATTATATATATATATTTTTTTTTTCTAATTATTATCAACAATGAACATGCATTATCTTACTTGGAAAATACAGAAAAATAGAAAGAAAGATACAAAAATACCCTATAACTCCCTCCCCCGCCCCCACACGGTGTGTAAGTTGCTGGTGAATACCATTGTGTGCTTTTTGTTTTCCTTTGGAAGAAATATTTTGAAATACTCGCATGGCTCTAAAAACTTTTGCCGAGTTGCTTTTCAAAAGTCCCTAGCAATTTCACCATCAACTCACCAGTAGCGTTGTTTTACATTTGTTGTTAATGGGTGAGCAGTAGGCTTCAATGGCAGGTTTTCTCTCTTCCTTGCTAATGTATGTGAACTACCCATTCACGTGCTTTGTCCATTTGAGGACTCTGTAAGGCTTAAGTATTTTTAACATGAAATTAACTACCAAAACCAGACTTAACGTTTAATGCCCCCCACCCCTGATTCCTAGGGTTTTATTGCAAAACAATAAATGCATCAGAAATAAAAACAGTGATGTGCCAAGTGCTTATGATTGTGCTTATGTTCTCATTAATAGTGAAGCAAATGTAACTAGTCTCGGTGTTCAACAGTGGGGGATATGGCGAAATGATATACAAAGTAAGATTTGATGGAATATTCTGCCACTATTAAAATAATGTTATGAAGGCTATAGAGCAACATACAAAAATGTTTACGATACCATTTTAAGCACAGTAACTACAAAGTTTTGTGCATGCTGTTATTACGAGTGAAAACACATCTTCTGTAGACAAAGAGTGGTTTGAAGGTCAGTTGTCAAGGATGCTTAGGTTCTAGAAAGCGGACATTCATGAGCTTGCCTTTGCTTTCTGTTGGCCTTCTCACTGTATGTAAGAAAGAGGGAGAGGGGCGCCTGGGTGGCTCAGTTGGTTAAGCTCAGGCTTATGATCTCGCGGCTCAGGCAATGATCTCGCGGTTCCTGAATTCGGCTCAGGCAATGATCTCGCGGTTCCTGAATTCAGCTCAGGCAATGATCTCGCGGTTCCTGAATTCGAGCCCCTCATCAGGCTCTGTGCTGACAGCTCGGAGCCTGGAGCCTGCTTGGGATTCTGTGTCTCCCTCTCTCTCTGCCCCTCCCCCAATCTTGAGCGCGCGCGCTCTCTCTTTCTCTCTCTCCAAAAGAATGAATGAATGAAAGAAAATAAAGGAAAGAAGGAGAAAGCCCCAGAGGGAACATGTGGACTGTCAGTGAGGATCTGGAAAGGGCAGGGGAGGCCATCCGGGTGGGAACCCCAGCAGCCCTACCCTGGGAAGGCCACTTGGACTATCTGAAGTGCATTTCCTCCTCCTGTTTTCTTCCTCCCTCCACCCCTAGTCCCTCAGAACCCTACAAAGGCTCGATTCTCTGCAGCTCAGCAAATATCGAGCTGAGTCCGGCCGCCATTTCCTGGGCCAATTGATGAAATGAGGAGCAAGACACTCAGCCCCTCAAGGCGGCCATTGTGGGGACCGGCGACCCACATGTGCATGGTGTGCAGTGTGGGGTGTCCTTCTTCCCAACCCTCACTGGGTTTCTTTCTTATTTTGGTGCTGGTGATGGTAGTGCAGTTTGAGGTCTGGAGACCTGGGGTCCTAGTCCTGCTTATGCTGGGCCTCGATTCCACTCCCCTCTTCTGTAAAAGGAAGTTGCTAGACCAGGCTTTTGGATCGCGGGGAGGGATGGTGCTCGGCTGGGTATGAAGAGACAAGAGTCCCTTAGATGAGTCCCTTCTGGTGAGGGAGGTCTGTCAGGGCAGGGCTCTGAGCCTCCACCCACCTCACAGGATTGCGTTCGAGGAATAAAGCCAACAAACACACTCCACTATACAAAACAGGAATCCCCTGACCGGAGAATGTGCTCAGGCTGTACGAGCCATGGGACTCCGCCTCGGCTCGCTCTCCTCGGACCCCTTCCGTGCCTCCCGGCTCATGTCCCCTGGCCTTCCAGTCCTCTCTGGTCTAGTCCAGCTGCCCCTTCCCCACCTGTCCTGCGGCAGGTGCCCGGGGCCATCACTGGGGCCACACGCCCCACCTCCTCCTCCTTCCTCCCAATTCTCAGCCCAGCCCACCCCTTCCGGCTCATCTCTGCCCATCAAAGCCCTACCCATTTTGCCCATTCCTTATTCCAGGAATGAGATTCAGGACCTGCAGTGCATGAGGCCGGTTCAAATCCATCCCAGCCCTGCTGCCCTTATCGGCATGTAACCCGAGCTCAAGTTATTTGGTCTCTCTGGGCCTCTGTTTTCTCACAGGCACAATAAGAGTCGTAGTGAGGTCAGAGCACCCCGTACACCAAGCCTGGTTCCTGCAAGTCAGTAATGTCCCTTACTCCTCACTCTGCTTCTATTTTCCTTGCATGCATATAAACTGTATCAAAGCAGAACGTGTATTCAGGAAGGTGGCATCGTGTTTTCTTCAAAGTGATACATGCACATAACCTCAAATTCAAGTGGTAGCAAAGGGTTCACAGTGAGAAGCAGCTACCCCTGCCTCGCCTCTTTCCACCTCCTAGAATTTTCCATTGCACGTTTTAAAATTGGGTCCGTGACTTATTCATTCCATAATGGGAAGCCTGTGTTGCCCTCTCGACCCTCCTACCCATTTTGTCCACCCCACCGCCTCCGGCAGTCATCAGCTTATTTTCTGTATCTGTAGGTCTCATTCTGCTTTTTGTTTGTTTATTCATTTTGTTTTGTTTTTAGGTTCCGCAAAAAAATAAATAAATAAAATAAGGTATGTGTTTACTCGAGAAAATCAGGACATGTAGACAAACAAGAACAAAACCCAGTGTAACACAGGATGTCTCCTTTCTCTTTTTAGAAGGTCTCCTTCCAGATGATTTAGTCATATTTTTCGCCCAAGAAAGGTCCTTTATATTTTGTCTGTGCATTACTGCTTCAATCGTAGCCTTATTAGTTTAATTAAGGGAAAGAAACTAATATTGGTTAAGTAAAACGCATTCAGTGCTTGCTACTCAGACTGTGCTCCAAAGAGCAGCCACGCGGGCACCACCAGGAAGCGTGATGGGAATGCGGTGTCTCAGGCCCCACCCCGGAATCTGCATTTTGACAAGATCATGCATGGTAAATTTGTTTTTTAATGTTTACTTATTTTTGAGAGAGAGAGAGAGAGCACGAGCAGGGGAGGGGCAGACAGAGAGGGAGAGAGAGAGAATCCGAAACAGGCTCCGTGCTGTCAGCGCAAAGTCCAGTGTGGGGCCTGAACCCACGAATCGTGAGATCGTGACCTGAGCCCAAGTCAAATGCTCCACTGACTGAGCCATCCAGGCACCACAGTGTCATGTGCATTAAAGCGGGGGGACGGGGTGTGTAGACCAGGGCGGCTCAAAGTTGCAATCCACGAACTGTTCTGCACAGTCCTGGACAAGAGGCTTTGAGCCAAAATGTAAACCAGTGCCGCTTCCTTTGTAGAGAAAGACTTGCTACAAAATACTGCCAGCTGAACTAAACAATGTGATTGATGAGGAGGGTGATTTATATTCTGGCCCAGGCTCCTTATCTTGTCAGAGACCGGGGACACACAGTTCCCGGACTCGGCACCCATCTGCCGTCCACACTTTGAGTAGCACTGTCGAGATCACACGGTTCTGGAATGGGAGGCTGGGGCTGCATTGGGTTTCTCTGGCTTTGGATCCTGGCGCCTTGCACCCTGCTTGGGTCTGACCCTCCCGCTGACTGTGACAGACGCACGTGCACGCATGCACAAATGCACACAGATGCACACGCATGCATCCACGCTCACACTCTAGGAGAGCCCGGGCCCCTTGTCGGTGATTAGGAAACCCCTGTCTCTCGATTCAGACGGAAGCTCCCTTTTCCCTGTGTCTCTCTGCACGAGACCTCTGTTTGTATTAAGAAGGTTTTACGCCAGGGTCCCTGTTCCCTTTATCAGCTCCTCCTGTCAGGGCCCAACAGAGCCCTGGAGAGAGCATCTGGAGCCAAGAAAAGCTGAGCAAAAAAGCTTGGATGGATTCGGATGGAGACAAAGAAACAACTTTGCTCAGCTCAAGTTCCCAACACAAGAAGAGCTCTCAGATCCCAGGGTCCATCTATAATCCAGTATTTAAGCCTCCAGGCCAGGCTTCTGCCTGAGGACAGAAGCAGGGGAGCAAGGCCACTGGGAAGCTATGATTAGCAGAGGCAAAGCCAGCCTCCTCTAAAATGCCTGTGGCGTTCCGTCCAGCCTGAGCGTCACCTTCCCCGAGGAGTCCAGGCAATCCCCTGACTTTGGGTCATGGGGTTCAGTTTTGCTTGGACATTGGAAAGACTCAGAACGTTGTATGTGGTACCACTTATTAAAAGAACTGGGAGTCAGGGGCACCTGGGCGGCTCAGTCGGTTGAGCTTCCGACTTTGGCTCAGGTCACAATCATGAATTACAGCCCTGCATCGAGCTCTGTGCTGACAGCTCAGAGCCTGGAGCCTGCTTCGGATTCTCTCCTTCTCTCTCTCTGCCCCTCCCCTGCTCGCACTCTCTCTCTCTCTCAAGATAAATAAACATTTAAAAAATCTTAAAAATACATAAATAAACTTAAAAAAAAAAAAAGAATTGGGAGCCAGAGTTTGAATTTCCAGGCCACTATTCTCTGGCTGCGTGACCTTAGGGAAGTTACTCAGCCTCTCTGAATGTTGGTTTCCTCATCTGCAAAGCGGGGCATAATAACACTGATCTCAAAAAGGTTCTGTGAGGATTAGTGGCGATGTCTGTGAAGTACCTAGCACTAACCCATTTGTTCACTCATCCATTCATTCACTCACGTATTCAGCGTTGTATATTGAGCACTGGGCATCTGGCCCTGGGGGAGCAGAGGTGAGCTGGAGGTCCCAACTCAGCCGGGAAGAGAGAGGCTGTTGGAAGGACCACACAAATGAACACCGAACAGGCCGCCGTCGGCTGCAAAGGAAAGGGCTAGAAGCCCGTCCCAGCGGCCGCGTCTGATCTGGGGATCAGGGAAGCTTTTCCTGAGCGGGGGATTTTGAGCTCTGATCCCAACGATGAGTAGGAATTTATGAGGCAACGTAAGGGAAGAACGTTTCAGGGACATAGTGGGGACTGCCATGACCTTCTAGAATATCATTTCGGGGAGAGAGAAGGGGTAGAGAGAAGTAAAATTTGCATACAGCAAAACGCACAAAACTTCAGGCACAGTGTGTGACAGGCCCCCACACCCAGATAACCAACACCTCTATCGACATGTAGGGCATCGCCGTCAGGGGTCTCTGAGGAACAAACTTTCCCCGTTGTTATCGACATCAGGGGCTGGGTTTTGACGCGATGTTTTGTGGTGGCACAGAGGGATGAGGCCTTGGGCCAGGCTGCGTATGAGCTCTGCCACCTCCTACCCGTGTGACTTTGCCCAGCGGGCTCCGCTTCTCTGAGACTCAGTTTCCTCATCTGTAAACCAGTGCTGAGCCTCCCCCACATGACTGATGAAGGGGTCGACTCCGCAGATGGTCGTGAGCGCCCAGCTGGTGCCTGGCACAAGGCAGGCCCTCTGGGAGCTTAACCCAGAAACTAAAGTTCCTGGGACGGAAATGGTGGTGAGCAAGGAGCCCGGTGGCTGGAGCGGCGCCATCCCCGGGCAGCGTGTGGGCCCCTTTGGCACACGACCCCCGCCCCCCTTAATGCTGGTCTCTCTGTCCGCAGGAATGTGCTTGCAGGCCTTCGTGGAGGCTTTCTTCTACCTGGCTCAGAGGAAGTTCAAGACGCTGCCGCTCCACGAGCAGGTGGCCTCGCTGATCGACCTATGTGAATACCACCTGTCCCTGCTGGACGAAAAGCGCCTGGTGTGTGGCCGCAGCGGCCCGGCGGGGGGGTCGGCCCCTGGACAGCGGCAGCCCCCCGGACGCCACCCCCTCGGCCCCGCCGGTGGAGGGCCACCCCCCGTCCTGCACAAACAGCGCCCCCAAGGCAGCGCATTCCGGACACGCTCTGTCCTGATGGCCACTCGATGCTGCCGATGAAGGGTAAGCCCTCCGGGGCCGAAGAGGACCCTCTGTGCTCCCCGCCTGTGGATGGAGGGCAGGCCGCGGAGAACCCCCGCGGGACAGCCCCCTGCCTGACATGCTGTCTCCATGTTCTGCTGAGCTGTGCTTTGAAACAGGCTGATGGCACCCACCCGCCTTCCTCTCGGTGGTCCAACTATGTGTGAGTCATCGGTGGACATATGACATCCCAAACGCGACAGATGGCATCTTCTATTCTGGGCTCACAGGAAGCAGCCACCGGGGTAAAACTGTTGCGTTCGGGGCACGGGGCGCCAGCGATCCTGAGCCCGAGCTGCGGAGAGGAAAGAACTCGAGATAGCTGAGACTTGGGTCTGCCGGGGCCTCCGAAAGAACACTGGTTAAATCCCGGGGACATCACGCTGATTTCCTGCCACCGTGCTGTGAAAACCGAGTGGAGCTAGTGTGTGGGCACGCCCAACTCTCCCATCCCGATCGTGTGCTCCCCGGGTGTAGTTAACAGACTGGCCTCATTTATTTCATTAGCTTGCCTGTCACTGTCATGTTCGGTTTGTTATTCATTAAGAACCAAGAAGTAACTAGGTAAAGGCTCCTAGAGTCTCAGGGCTGACAGGAGCCTCAGAGGTCATTTTGTTTGATTTTGTTTGACCTCGACCCCAAAGCAGGAGTCCCAGGGTCCTGTGACGGCACCCCCTCACCCCACATGGATGAGGTGCCATCACCTGGCCGGCAGGTGCCTGGCAGGCACTTGCCAGAGGGCCCCTGGGTGGGAGGAGGGGCTTCCGAGGGGAGGACAAGAAAACCCCCTTAAGGGCCGGTGTGAGGGGGAGCATGGTGTCAGAAGCTCAGGACAAGGGGCGCTCACACCCCCCCTTCCAAGAGACCCTTTCCTTGTCTCCATCTGTGTCCCCAGGCGAACCCCTTCTCAGAGGGGAAGGTTCAGAGGCAGCCAAAGGTGGCATTTTGGAAAACCAAGCCCCGCAGAACTCGCTCTGGGCTGCTTGGTGACAAGAGCCACCTGTAATGACCTTGTTTCCCAAGCAAAAAAAGCAGGACAGGTGGCCTAAGACGGGAGGGGCGGGAGGAACCTGATGCGCCCCTGCATAGGGACATTCTAGAGGTATCAGTCAGCTCGGGTAGTTTTGTAACACTGTTCCCATTTTCAGAGGAGCAAAGGCCGGCCTGGGGGGTCCCGTGGGAGAGTGAGGCTTGGTCCAGTTCTGTTGGTTGACCCCTGAGCCCCATTTCCTTTATGTCCCCTGGTGAACGTGACTCAAGTTCCAATCGCCTCTGCTCCAGGTCTGCCTGCCCTCCCCACCCCCCCCCCCCCGGGGCCCTGCCCGCTCTCCTGCAGCCCTGTGACATGGGCCAGGACAATCAGTGATTCTAAATGGTCTGCTGTGAGAAGCAGACTTTGAAGGCCCCGTCCCCGCTCTTCGGTCCCTGTTATTGCCAGAGCAAATGGGCCTCGCAGTGAAGGAGTCTCTCACACGTGTTAGCAGCTGGGAGCAGCAAAGAGTCTTTTCAACGCAGCTCTTTTTTTTTTTTCTTTTTCCAGACAGCATTCACTTGCCAAAATGGAGTGCAGTTTTCAGTTCCAAAATCAACCAAACACATTGGACTGGGGGGGGGGGGTGTGTTGGGAAACCGACCCACATTGTTTGGGATGATTTGAGCATGTCGGTTCTCACAGTGAGGAATGTCCTGTCCCCACCCTTGCAGGTCACATGCAGGCAGGTGGCTCTGCTCAACCCTTCACTGTCTAGAAGGAGCCCCTCCTCTGCAGGCAGGGCCTGAGACCTGCACCCCACGGGGTGAATGTCGGGAAAATCAGGCCGCCATTTTACAAGAGGCCAGTAAGGGACAGACTGGGCCCTTTCTTTTCAATGCTGTTCAACAGGAAGAATTCGATGCTGCTCCCTTATCAGAGTGAGCGACAAGAGATGTCTCCCGCCTCCTTGGTGCCTATGGGAAGCCCCACTTACCCCCTTTGTTTCCCACACCCCTCACGTTTCAGGGTGCAGCTGAAGTGATAGCAAAGACAGACACGTCCTTTCTCCTAGAAGAGGGGAACCGGAGACAGGGATCCGGGGCCCAGAGACGCCCCATGAGGAGCTGAGTGCCCCGTGTTTTGCCTGTGTTATTTCTGGGGTAGGGCCCTCAGGATCCATCCGGGCCTCTTCTCCCCTAGTCCCCCTTCCTCCCCCTCCCACTGATTCACACACACGCACACACACGTATGCACACACGTGCACGCACTCCAGCCACATCAGCCCTTACTGTTCCTCTGGCTGAGGTCCCTGAAGGGCCAGCTTTCTAGAGCAGGTCCAATGAATGGAGATCAGGTTCAGCCTGTCTCAGCTCAGGGTACATCACTGGGTCTGGCCCCCACCCCACCCTTTCCTGCCACACCTGTCACTTTCGGTGCACCGGTTGGCTCCCTTTCCCTTCCACACTGGTCATCCTGCTGCGCTCCTTCCAGCCTCCTAGGAAATGTGCTTGGCTTCTCTGCTGTCACAGCCAGGAGCTGTGTCCCCACAGCCCGGCCAGAGGGGAGCCTGCCGTAGGTGCTAATAAAGGCACATCCGATTCAGTGCAGTCGTTAGCAAGTGCTGTCCTAACAGGCGTGGAGGCAGGGCCTCCGCCCCCAAACAGGCGCCCTCTCGGTTCTCCTGAGGGTCCCCGTCCACTCTCCCTGGCTCAGACTTCACCACCTCCTGCCTCTCATCCCCCTCAACTCGTCCTCCGTCCTCCAACCCTAGTGGCCCCGAAGGAATTCGGAGAACCCCAGAACCGATCACACGGTCCCCTAATTCAGCCGTCGTCTCTGCCCAGATAAAGCCCGTGCTCCTTAACCCAACGTTCAAGCTGCTCATAATCCAGCCCCGTCCTTCCTTTCCATCCTAAAGCCGTGCCTGGTCCATGCTTTTCCGGGGAAGGCCTCTGCCCCCACCCGTCACCATGCTCCCATGGCACTCTCTGTGTGTTGTTGCCCCTGGGGAAGAGAATGTGCTGGTTTCTGCCCCAGGGCCAGGACCTGCTCCTGGCTCTCCCTTGTGCTTACCCTTCCGTGCTGGACGGCCTCCCTCTGTCCAGTGGACACTTACTTACCTTCAATGTCCAGCTCAAACGCCCCACTGCAATCTCCCACACCGAGTGAACTGTTCCCTCCGTCTATTTGTCAGAATCTGGGAAGTTCTGTTATTACCATGCTTGCCCCGTGGCATCACAGGGTTCTCACCCTTACCAAGCTGGGAGTTCTTCCGGGTCAGGCAGGTGCTGGATTCACTCAGGCCTCCAAGCATGGGGTGGGGGTCTAGCAGGTGCTGGTTGAAACAATACAAATATCCAGCAAGTCCCAGGGGAGGAGTGGGGTCATGGCAGTCCTCCTCCCGAGCCTGTGAACACCCTTAACAATCATGGGATTTTAAACCTTGCCAGGGCCATTCACTCAACACCTCCGTGTCCCCAGCATGGTGGCTGCCCCATGACCCTGAGCGGACAATGGCCCTTCTCACCCCGGGTAGTGTTTCCATCGTCCTTTGTATCTTTGTCCTGGGCTCAGGTGCGGGCAGTGCCCCCGGTGGGCACCCCCTCTTCTTCAGCCTTAGAAAGGCCCGCCAGGCTGGGTCATGCGCACAGGGGTCCTGTGTCAGGTGTCCCACCTTCTCTTCAGCTCTGCAGGACCCTGCGTCTGTGTGGGGTTGGAGAGCTGAGTAGATAATCCCCATGTGAATGTGAATGTCGATGGTTGGGGGGGGTGGTAGGACCGGTCTGCGGAGGAGCCCAGACATTCGGAATGGCGTTTCTGCCTTTCTAGAACCAACTCGTTTTCCCACGTGAATTGAACCACATCTGTTCAGTGCTTCACAGTTTACAAAGTGCCGGCACGTCCATCCTGTCCTCTGACCCTCCAACAACCCGGCGAGGGATGGGGGTTCTCATCACCCTCTTCACAGACAGGGCACCGACGCCCAAGCTCGCGGCTGGAGAAAAGGCAGAGCGGGGACCCACCGTGAGGCCCCCTGCTCCCTCCTTGGCATCGTGCCTGCTCTGCACAGAGACTCGGCGCTCCCAAAACCCAGAGGGCAGAGGCTTTGGGACCCATTTCAGAGACGTGTGAGGCTGGGGGCTTGTTCAGCTCACACCCAGGCTTCTGGGACCTCAACATGGGCCTGCCGACCTCCTCCTCCCAAGTCGAGCCCCCCAGGAGGGCTCTGGGAGCCACCACACTCCCGGGCTCCGGGTCCCTCGGCCACACGAGGGGGTGACAGGCACTCCCTCACTTGGTCCCTGGGAACTAAGACAAGACACAGCAAGCACAAACGTACACGAAAGTGTTTTGCAAACCAGCGGGCTGCTCAAATGCCATGCTCTCTTCGGCCGGCTCCGGCTTCCTACGAAGTGTGAAGGGACGAAGGAAAAACTTTCCTTCTTGAATGTTGTCATCCATCAAGACAAATGAAGCCAAAACAGCTCCTCGCCCCCCGCCCCCCGCCCCCTGCCCTTCATCCTTACACTTAAGACACTCTGCAGGCTGAAAAATGGCCTGTGCTGTGCCTCCGACACCTAGAATCTGCCTTGTGATTGGCAGAGTATTACGCCAAAAAAGCTTCCTTCTTTTTTTCACTTCTTGATTAATGTCCTAAACTCCTTGGCCCTATAATTGAAAATTGGGGCTTGAGAGGGCCGGCGTTTGAGCACCTTCCCTCGAAGCTCAGAACTGATGAGCTCTCTCGCCGGGAGCTGGTGTTCCTGGTGGCCGAGGGGGCCGTCCTCCTCTCCCCCCGCTGAGGTCAATTAACCTAAAATCCACCTCGCCTCAGTTGATAACTTTTGCCAGCCTATTTGCTTTGATGAATGTGAGAAGGATTTTCCCACATGGCATGTGAGTTTCTCCCTCGTGAAATAAATCCACAGGTTTTTTTTTTTTTTTCTGTTCCTGGGCACAAAGGAGCTCTGCAGAACCCTCAGCCTACCCCGTTACCTCCGTCTCTAGTAACCAGAAGTCTTGGTGTTTATTTAACTAGGAAAACCATGCAGCACAACGCTTACAGGTACACACACGAGCACACGCACACACACACACAGCACCACGGAGCTTGTATAAAATGGCAAAATTACTGACGATTTTCTCATTTCTGGCAATTTCCTTCTAAGTCTTATTTAGCGAGCAGAGGGAAAAGGGCTGTGCACAGGCCCTGGGGTAACATAACGCACTCACTAAGGGACTCCTGGGAAACATTTCCTCCAATGTGAAGGTGCTTGCTAGGATTCTGCCCAGGACCGCGGTCCCGGGCCACGGGGACGCTGTCTGCTCCTGACTGTGGCTCCCCTGGGGCCTTCCCAGGCTGCGGGAGCAAGGCCAGGGCTGCTGATGCAGGAAGTCAGGAGGGATATTTTCCCTGCAGAACCACCTGCCTCACAACAGGGACACGAGGGCCTGCTTTTGCTGGACCTGCTGCTCTCTCGCTGTGTGACCGTGCACCTGCGACTTCACCCCTCTGCCCTCTTTCTGGCCCCCACGGTGGCAACTGTGTCGTAATGAATGTAAGAAACCCATCTTGGGCTTGGCACCTGGGAACTACCTTAATAAATGTCTAGAACAAGACGGATGCCAGGGAACCTGGGCCCACCTGGATGTCCCCGACAGGGAGGCCCTTCGAGGCCCGGCGAGAGGCCCCGTGCTGGAGCCCTCCTCCCTCTGAGCAGGGCTCTGTTGCGAGGCTGAAACTCCTGTCTCAAAAGCCTTTAAACATTCTTTATTAAATTTTCATGGCACATAAAGTCAAGGTTCTGTGACTTGGCCTCAGTTGTCTTGGTAACTTCGTAAAATGCAATAATAAAACAAAGCTGAGTGTTGCTAAACACAGGCTCATTGTAAAAACGGCTGCGAAGTATTGACAGTTTCTTCTGTGTGATACTTCTTCATGGCAAATCCACCGGGGTGGACAAAACTCGCTCATTTTGGGGCAGTTGGCAAGAAGAGAGCTCCTTTTACATTTTTTTCTCCCCTGATGGTGCCTGTTTGCCTGGGAAGCTCAACATTGCCTCCAGTAAACTGTGAGATCCTAGGGGAGAAGGAGGGAGGAGTCTGGAATATCCCCCAACCTTTGATCTGCTGCGGAGAGTCCCCCTTAGGGAAGGAGTGATGTGCCACCAGTGTGGCCACCTGTCAGAGACTCTGTGGCAGGGACAGCTGCCCCGGGAGGGAGGGTGGCCCATCCAGCCCCGTGTGTGCAGAAGTCACTGCCTGCAGGGCCGAGCTGAGCAGGTGTGCGTGACAAGCTCCCCCCTCACGGGGAAGCGGGAGGCAGGGCGCCTCCCCAGAGAACTGAGCCATTCAAGCTGCACCGAAAAGGTGATTCCTGGTGCTGCCGGCTCGCGTGGTGGCTCCTTCCCTGGGAACAGGGCGCCTCCTGGACCCACGGCTCCTCTGGACTTGAAGGGAGCAGCCTATGTCTACTCTGAACATCTCCCAGACTCCACACCACCTGGGGAAAGTGAAAAGCAGATCGCCTGAAGTTACATGGGGATCCCCGCCCCGTGAAAACCCCACCGCTCGGTGGCCCCAGGGAGGCACTCATGTCACTGAGCCCCCTCCACAGTGAGGGGGCCAGGCAGGCAGGCTCTGGGTCCAGGGAGCTCCCTTGTTCTTTGGACCCCGGGTACACCATTTTAGGAAACACTCAGGGGTTATGCATTCCTTGCGTTCTCACTGTAGTCCGGCCGCTGGTCCTGGACTCCTGGGTCTGCAGGTCACGGCTCCGCCACGTGGCAGAGCTGTCGGGAGGGCACCCAGCAGCCCGAAACGCTACATCTGCCTTGGCTCTCTGCAGCCGCGGCCAGACGTGTCTTCGGAGGAGCGAGTAGGGACATCGAGGCTGCAGGGCCCTTTCCATACCTCTGCCTCTCCCCCCGGAGCCCTTGGGCATTTGGTGGCGCCCCTCAGGGCTCAGTCCCCACCTCTGACTCTAACCCAAATCTCCGATACACAATGGACTTGGTTCTAATATTGTATCCTTGGCTGCTACATTCCATGTATCAGTGGTACCAATAAAGCAAGGGAAGCCCAGAGAGGGCAAGGGCCTTGCCCCAAATGCTCAGCAAGTTCGGGATGTGAGCTAGCACCCCGTCCTCCTCGGGGAGGGACTCTGAAGAGGAGAAGCCAGCGCCAGCCCAGGGGGCCTTTAGGTCAGGAGTGTAATACCTAGTTCCCACAGTGCATCTCAGCCGTGAGCTGTTTTCCATATTGACGCTGCAGGTAAGGAAAAAGCTTCATATGCCATCATCATCACTTCCAATTTTTTTTTTTTAAACCGGTGACAAAGCTGGGGACCTTGGAGAAAACCCTTGTTCAAAGTTACAACCACAGCAGCATCCTCCCCCGGCCAGCTGTGACCCTACCACCACCCCAGCCACTTGGACCCCTGGAAGACGTGTGTCGTCTCTGGACTGGTTCACACCAGGGCCTAAGAAGGTGCTGGGCCTGCCCAGATTAGACCAGCTTCTCCCACCCGCCACAGAATGGTTTGGGGGGGCGGGGGGCTGGGGAGGAAGGTTGAAGGCTGGAGCTGGCCTCATTTCCTGCTTGGTTCTAATCATGAGACATTGGAGATCCTCTCGGAAACACTCCACCTTGCAGCTCCTTGCCGGTACTTTAAATCTGCTTTGCGCTATTTCTGGGGCCAGCTGCTGCAGCATCCGTGGTCACCGGCTCTACCGCTGACGGTGCTGGGGTACAATACAGCCCCGACTCCGGCAGGTCAGAAGTCTCTAGGTGTGAGCCACCTGTTAGAAGCCTCATGTTTTCGCTTTCCAAGTCTCATAAATACCATCTTCCGCTCCGTATCGTACCCTTATTTTATTTTATTTTATTTATTTATTTTTTTTTTAATTTTTTTTTCAACGTTTTTTATTTATTTTTGGTACAGAGACAGAGCATGAACGGGGGAGGGGCAGAGAGAGAGGGAGACACAGAATCGGAAACAGGCTCCAGGCTCCGAGCCATCAGCTCAGAGCCCGACGCGGGGCTCGAACTCACGGACCGCGAGATCGTGACCTGGCTGAAGTCTCGTACCCTTATTTTAGTCAGGATAGGCGAGGCAATGCCAAGGTGACAACAAATCCCCCGAGTCACAGTGGTGTAACCCAATGGAGAATTTTCTACACGCGCAAAGCTGACCAGTCAGATGGTTCCCCAGGAGGACTTTCCTCCACGCAGGATCCGGGCTGCTTCCAGCCTGGGCTCTTCAGGCTCTCGAGGCTTGGCCTGGCTCCAGGAACGGTTGAGGACCTCAGGCGGCGGAGACCTCAGGCGGTGGAGGCAGGAGGAGCACACTCCGCCCCAGCCCCTGGGGCCCTCTGGCCTGCAGGCAGGTGGTCCGGCCAAGCCAGCTCCAGCCGCCCCTGCGACCAGGCCCGCTGAGGAGGGCAGGCCCGTACAAAGCAGCCTCCGTGCGGTGAATCGAATGGCATCAGGGTTGGGTTCAATTAGCCCAGGGCGGTGGGGCCGGGCCAACATAAACTAGGTGCTCAACTCAACAGCCACCGAGCACATGCAAGGGCCAGATGGCGCTGGGCACGCCGTGCGTATCAGTTTGCTAATAGACGCAAGTCCAGGAAATGGAGTCTCCTCTCATCACCCCATTTTACGGTCGGAGAGACCGAGGTTCCAAACCGAGATGAAATGACTTGCCCGAGGTGGCACGGTTTGTAAATGCCGAAGCCAGTGTGGGATCTCGGCCTCGTGGGGCCGGCGTTCCAGGTGGTTCTTCTCTGTGCCGCCGCCTCGCTGGGTTCTCCCCTTCCCACGGCGGTGAGTCCTGCCAGGGAAGGTGTCCGAGAGCGTGTGGGAGTGGGAGGCGCTGGGGGAGGCCTTGAATAGCACCATATCAGCAAACGTTTCTCTAAAAAGCTCTGGCATGTAGTAAAATCCTTGAGGTAAGGCCTCGACGGTCATGCTTCCTGGAGGCTGCCCCAACCCAGATCGGGAATTGCTCAGCTCGGCAGCCGAGTGACAGCAGAGGGGAACCTAGAGGGACCACACTCCCATAACCAAAGCCTCTGAGTCTGGCTGGAATATGCCAGGCAGCGGGACGGGAGGCTGGGGGCAAAAATGGGGACCATGTGTGGTTGCATCCCAGGCAGGTCCCAGGCACCGCCCCAGGCACCGCCCCAGGCACTGTCATCACAGAAGCCATGCGGGGGAGGCCTGTGACATCACTTCTCTATTACAGCCAAGGAAACTGAGGCTCGGAGAAGCTTCACACCTTTTCCGGGCCCACGAGGCCACCTTAGAGGCTCTGAGGTGAGACAGTAGGGAGAGGGAGGCAGGTGCCCACATCCCTGCAGGTCGGAATGTCCCAGGGCCCCGCCCATCCAGGGCCATCAGTGTGTGAGCAACACATCACAACATCCAGAACGTCTGCCCCCAAGCCCGGGCTCCCGGCTCCACAGCCTGGAAAGAGGCTGGAAATGACACTCTTGTCTCAGCGCGCTCACGTGCTGCATGTGAGGTGACACTTGATGGAAGCAGAAGGGATGAGAGCCTCAGCAGAGAGGGGACTTTAGTGCAGGGGCAGAGAGCCCTTTGCCTCAGGGCCAGCCAGGAAATGTCCACCCACATTCCACATTCTTTACCTGAAAAAATATGGAAGAATATTATACATTTTACGTAGGCTTCCTTAAAAAAAAAAAAAAAAAGGTTTTTAAAGAATTTGATTCCTGTAATATGTCTGGAAATTTTACTTTCATGGAAATTCATTCCCCAAGGACACTAGGTAAAATGAAAACCCCACTGCATGAGAAAGAGACTCAACCACCTGGGCTTCATGTTATTGTTATCAGTTTTTTAAAAAATATGCTATTATACACACACACACACACACACACACAATGCACATATGGCATTAATGGATATATATGCTTAAAACAAACAAAAACAGCACAAAGATATACAGTCATAAGTAATTTCCCTCCACCCCTGTCCCTGTCCCTCAACTCTGGGGAGGTCTGTCTCCAGAGACAACTAGTATTTCTGGGTTTTATATGTTCTTTCTTTCTTCCTTCCCTTCTTTTTAAAAACAATTTTGTAATGATTATTTATTTTGAGAGAGAGAGAGGAAGCAAACGAGTGGAGGAGGGGCAGAGAGGGAGAATCCCAAGCAGGCTCGATGCTATCAGCATGAAGTCCGACTCGGGGCTCAATCTCATGAATCGTGAGATCACGACCTGAGCCAAAATCAAGAATGGGACGCACCACCGACTGGACCACCCCGGCGCCCCTGTATGTTCTTTCAAAGACAGTCTGTGCATATACAAGAATTCTTGTATCTGTGTGTATACCCCTTTTCCTCTCTTTTACACTCTGCCTTTATCACTTGACATATTTCTTGGACACTGTTGCATGAGACGTACAGATAGGCTGGCCTCAGTTACTTAATGACGTCGTGGCATTCCTTTATACGATGCATTATAATTACTTATAATACTTAATTTGCTTAACTGGTCCCCAGTCGATTCACACTGTTTCCCGTTCTCCATTACCACCTAAAGGGACTGTTCCTGTATGTGTACCTTCATGTACTCGTCTGACTAGACCCGAGAGAGCAAACTACCCGGTCAAAGGAGACATGCATTTCAAATTGCAATCGATAAATTGCCAAAGTGTCCTCCCAAGAGGCTGGGCCAATTTTCGGTCCCACCAACAATGTGTGAGAGGACCAGATCCCTTCATCCTCCCCAACAGAGCACATTATCAAAACGCTAACCTTTGCCAATGGATGAGCGAGAAACATGGCATCGTCTGATTATAGACTTAACTTTTGTTTCTCTCGTTACGAATGAGGTTGGGACTCTTCTTGACGTGTTTAAAGGCCATTGGTATTTCCTCGTCTATGAACTGGTTGCTCATGTTCTTTGCCCGTTTTTCCACGGGTCTTTTCTTTGTTGATTGGTAGCATGTCATTGCAAATGGAAAGAATCAGCCTTTTGTCATATTTTTGCAAAATATGTGTTCTCTATGGGCCATTTTTCGGCAGCCAACTGTCTCTCTGCCTCCAACACATTCTCCACAGGCTGCCAGAGTGGCCTTTCTGAAATGCCAATCTGATCATGTCACCCTCCTACCAAGATAGAAGACAGCTTCCCACCACCGCGTCCAGCTCACACACCTCACTTGGTTTTGGGGGTTTTCAGTTCGGGGCCCAGCTTTCCCCAGCCCTGACCCACAAGGCCAACCTCCTACACCATGAACGTCGTGCACAGCGTGGGGGCGAGGACGCACAGAGGAGAACCCAGCGCGCCCCCTAGAGGCGACCCACGGGGCCTCCCACGAGCGGCTGCCTCTGTCCCATACACCTTACCTCAGGACTCACCAGAGTTTTGCCATTCCCCAAACGCCCCGTGCACTTCCGTGCCTTCCCCAGCTCCATCCACGTTCTGCCTTCTAACGCCCTTCCTCCCCTGTGCCCCTAGTGCCCTTCCTCCCCTGTGGGCTGGGGAGATTCTTCCTCCAAATGTTGATGGTCACCACCTCTGCAAAGCTGACCCCGCTCTCGCAGGTGGGCTCACCTTCCCCTGGGGCCCCACAGTCCTCCTGTTACCCCTTTAACCCACGTCGAGGCAAACCTCTCCCTAGGGCAGGGCTGTGCTCATTCCTGTCTGAATGGCACGCCCAGCCAGGGCCTAGCACCGAGGAGGAAATGCGTGCGGAATGAATGAAGGACTGAATGAATGAAGGTAGCCTTCTGACTGCCCAACTCGGTGGGCATGAAGCAAGGGGAAGAAAGACCCAGAACCTCAGCCTTTCAGACTGATGTAAAGTTGTGTATTTACCCAATAGGCTGTTCTTTTGCATAGATATCCATTAAGCACAAAATGCAAATTTAAAAACATGCAGCAGAATGGTCCTTCCCAGGTAATTATATAGTCTGCCCTGCGAGTCTGCAGTGAAGGCCTTTTCATTTAGTGGATCCAGTGCTCTTTTCAAATAATAAATTAAGGCCCATTCAGGAAGAAGGTTCTCCTCCCTCCCCTAATTGCCCCAAAGGGGCATCGTAGGAACACTCAGGGGAGGGGGCAGGGCCCCAGGGACCCTTCCTGGTCTGTAAGGGCTGGTGGGATGTAGGTTCCCCAAACCCCCCCCCCCCCCCCCCCCCCCCTTGTCCATACCAGCCTTCCTGCCAGTCTCCTTGGGTGGGGAATGTGCCCCCAGCTCTGCCTCCATCACCCCCCGGGCACCTGCTGGGCCTCCCGCTGTTCTGCCGCCTCCTCAGCTTGCCAGCACCCCTGCATCCTGGGGACTTTCAAAAACAGAAGTCGGAGGGGTGGCTCAGTCGGTTGAGCGCCCGTCTTCGATTCAGGTTGTGATCTCGCAGTTCGTGGGTTTGACCCCGTATCCGGCTCTCTGCTGTCATCACAGAGCCTGCTTCGGATCCTCGGACTCCCTCTCCCTCTGCCCCTCCCCAGCTCACACTCTCTCTCAAAAATAAACATTGAAAATATATATACATATATATAATCAGATGAGGGCCCTCCCAGCTGCACTTTCCCCTGTGGCTTCCCTTGCCCTGCAGAGTAAGGCCATGGTCCCTGCCTGGCCCCTGTAGCCCTTCTCGCCCTCCCGTGCCCTGCATCTTGTGGGGTCCATCCTCTGGCAGCCCCAGCAGGGCCCCTCTGGCCTGGCTAAGGCCCGCTCAGCCCGCAGGGCCCAGGCCTCTCTGCCCCTTTTCCTTCCTGCCCCTACTTGATGACCGCTGAGCACTTGTCTGGGTGCTGACACGTGCCAGGCCCCGGAGAGGCAGCGGCCACGTGAGCAAAACCAGCCCTGCTGCAGCTGAGAGCCGGACAGGAGGGAACTAAGTGCACAGGGCTGCGGGTGGGGAGGGTGGTGGTGCAGTGGGGAAGCAGCGGTGAGGAGGGCGGGGGCAGGGAGAGGCTGGCAGGCAGGAGAAGGCCGGGCCCCGCAGGATGCCAGCCCAACCGGGGATTTCCTCCTTGTCACTGGAGAGCGCTCAGACGGGCTTGTGTGTTGAAATAAGCAGGCTTCGAATTTGGAAGGGGGGCGGCTTTGAGGCGTCGGAGGTGCGTGAGTGGAGAGTGGAGAGAGGTGGGCGCAGGGGCAGCAGGGTGGCGGCTGTAAGCCGTCAGTGGCTCTGGAGACACAGGGCACAGACTCAAAAAGCTTGTAGGAAGCAAAACCGATGGCTGTTCTCATGACGGTGGCTTGATCGTGGTCTCACCCCCCTCCGAGCAGGCAGGGACTGGACGTCAGCACTGAGAGCACAGCAGGTGGAATGTTCGGGGGATGAGTGAACCGACAGGTGGGAGAGGAAATGCTGAAGCAACGAAGGATTTGACACACGGGGACACTGACACTCTAAGTCGTGGGGTCCTAGGGGCACCTGGGTGGCTCAGTGGGTTAAGCGTCTGACTTCAGCTCAGGTCATAATCTCGAGGTCTGTGAGCTCGAGCCCCGCAGTCTGTAAGCTTGAGCCCCGCGTCGGGCCCTGTGCTGACAGCTCAGAGCCTGGAGCCTGCTTCAGAGTCTCTGTCTCCCTCTCCCTCTGCCCCTCCCCTGCTTGCTCTCTGTCTCTCAAAAATAATAAACACTAAAAAAAAATTCCTTTAAAGTCATGGGGTCGTGTGTCACCTGGAGGGGCCGGTGACCATCCCAGGCCCGGGCAGGCCCCACGGCAGGGCCGGGAAGGAGGAGGAGACGGGCTGCCTCCCCCGGCCCTGGGGCAGCGAGGAAACCCCAGCTCCTCCCACCTGCTCACGAGGACTTGTCATTTCTCCACACACCCACGGGCAGGAACACGCAGTGTCCCAGTAAATAAATCTGGGCCACTTTTCAGCATCGTTTAACGTCCCCGGGAAGGTTGGATCACGTGGCGTCCGGCCGCAGCCCATTAGCGGGCAGGCTGAAGCATGTCATATTGAATTCCACGGCCCGCGGAGCCCGCGAGCCCCCACGCCGCTCTGAAATCTGCGCTCGTTTATTAGAACGCACTTGTGGGGCTGATTTCCCATGAGGAACACGCTGCCCCCCTCCTCTTGCCAGGACCGGTTTTCTAAACCTCCACCAGGGAGGCAGGAGTGGGAGAATCGTGGACTCCTCAGAGTATGGGGCACCCAGGTGGCTTGGTTGGTTAAGCATCTTTTATTTTTTTACTATTTATTTTGGGGAGAGTGCAAGCAGGGGAGGGGTAGAGAGGGGGACAGAAGATCGACAGGCTGACAGTAGCGAACCTGAGGTGGGGCTTGAACTCACGAACCGTGAGATCATGACCTGAGCCAAAGTCAGACGCTCAACAGACTGAGCCATCCAGGCGCCCCAAGCATCTCTTGATTGTGGCTCAGGTCGTGATCTCCCAGTTCGTGGATTGGAGTCCTGAGTCGGGCTCTGCGCTGACAGCACAGAGCCCTGCTTGGGATTCTCTCTCTGTGTGCCCATCCCCCACTTCTGCATTCTCTCTCTCTCTCAAGAGTAAATAAATAATTAAAAAAAAAAAAAAAACAAGAGGGTATGACGTGGAAGGAAGCACGTAGAGGCAGGTGCTATGTGCTGGGGGCTGAACGGAGCTGACCTTGGGTGCTACTCACAGAGAGATGATCTCAAGGCACTGAGCTGTCCTGCTGTCCTGCCCTCTGGTCGCCTGCCTCGTCCCTGGCTTCCCTGGCCCCTGCCCCACTACTACGGCAGGACGTAGGGCCAGGCTGGCCAGGGGCTCAGCCTCCGGAGCTCATGACCCGGCCACAGCACAGTGTCTCTCCCTCTGCCACACCTCCAGGGGGCCCACAGGCCTGGGCTTCTGCCTTGAGCATGTGCCTCACACACTGACCACAGATCTGCACAAAGTAAAACGGGGCACATACCCACACTGGTATGCAAGCCACAGCTGGGCAGAACCACACACAGACACACCCACAGATACCGGCTCCCATCCCTGTGTGTAAGATACACACACACACACACACACACAGTCACATATACACTTCTACATGAATTTTTTTTTCATTTATCTTTGAGAGACAGAGAGAGCACAAGCGGGGAGGGGCAGAGGGGGAAGGAGGCAGAATCCAAAGCAGGCTCTAGACTCTGAGCTGTCAGAGCAGAGCCCGACGTGGAGCTTGAACTCACAAACTGTGAGATCACGACCTGAGCGGTAGTCGGACGCTTAACCGACTGAGCCACCCAGGCGTCCTCTACGTGAATTTTTGATTTCCAAGCAGCAGATAAACTTCGGTTCTTATTGAAGGATAATTGACATACAATATCCTATTAGTCTCGGGTGTACGTCATAGTGACTTGATATTTTTATAGAATATGAAATGATCCCCTGGATAAGTCTAGTCACCATCTGTCACCATACAAAGTTATTACAAATTATTGACTGCATTCCCTCACGTTGTACCTTACATCCCCATAAACCTTTCCTATTAATTCCTACTTTTGCTGCTCTGTGGTCAAGAAATATGGCTTTTCCTTCTTTGAACCTATGATGTACCGAGCGTTATGTTAGGTGCTAATTATACAAAGTTGAATAAGTTTGGACTCCAGAGCCTAATAATGGAGAAGACAAATCCACATGGACAATTCGACCTGACACATGCATGGCAGAGGAAATGTCACAACCTATATTTTCTTTAACATATCTTATATCTTTTTCTCTGCTTAGGTTGATTCCTTTTTCGTTTCAATTACCTAAACACTTCTGGTAAAAAAAATAGGTAATTTTGTGTCATACCCACATTTCCTCTTCTTGAATCATTAGCATGGATGAGCATATTCTCATTCATTGTCATTTGTAGTCTTTCTTTGCCTGCTTTTCTGCTGGGAGGATTGTTTAATTCTTCAAGTTTCCCGTGATTCGTCTTCTGCAATATCCTTGGATAATTCTCCAAGCCGAGACTCTGAGATGGATCGTGACTTTGACCCCCAAGCACATGCATTGTGGGTTTTGCTCTTGGCGATGGTTCTCTCTACCCCCAAGGTTTTGTTTTCAGGCTGCACCTGTCCCGTAGCAGCACACGCCCCCGTGTGTTGATGGAGCATTGTTTGAATTACCTGACCATTCCTTCAGGACCGCTGAGAGGTTTGCACAAACCTGACACGCTAAGGTTGGGTGTGCTGTGGGGGGCATCGGGAGAGAGGACTGTGGGAAAAGGAACCTCTCGGAGATTTTGTCCAGGTTGGCAGGCCCAGCCACTCCCTCCGCTCAGTCCCTGCTTGTGCTGTTCTCGCCCTGGGGGCCGGCAGCCCCACCTGCCTCCTGCGGGTGGTCTTTCTCTTCTGCTCAGTCTACACCGGCTCTTCCTGCCTGCCTAATGTAGGAACCACCGGGGCACCTGCAAAACTTCAGACTCTATGGAATTGGAGGCATACATACAAAATCATGATATCTGAAAGGGGAATATGTCTGTGTGCACCTGTATATATGTATGGATGTATATTTGTATGGTATGTATATGCGTACCTGTGCACACGGATTTATACACACACACACACACACACACACAATCACATTATTTGTTTCCTGGCTTTGCCTGCTGAAAAGGTGAAAAAGAAAGAGCATTCTAGTAGCTCTCAGATCTTGGTCTGTAATTCCAGTCCCCAGAGCTGCTCAGGGAAATGACGAATCTGGAAGGGGTAGTGTAAGTACGAGGTAGGCATGCACCTCTTACGATGTTAGAAATAAAGAAATATTCAGAAACAGCGCTGAGCATGTCACCAGGACGTGGGCACCAGCGTGAAGGGGCTCCTTGTGGCCAAATCTGGACCATTTGAACACCACAATCATCAAATAACGAATTACAAACCCTTAAAAAAAGGACTTTATGTGTCCATACCTATGGTAAATAAACAGATACACGTGGAGAAGGGAGCTCCTTTGTCGGTAGCAAAGTTCTAAGAGGCAGCTGGTGCTAGAATTGCAAATGTGTCTTTTGCAACCATCCTAGTAAAGGCTGGATCAATTAAGAGTCGCTAATGGTTGCTAAATCGAGGGGGGTATTTTGATGAATACCAGGAAAGTTGCATGGTCTCAAAACATCTCCCCATAGGCCACTTGTTAGTTGCAACCAAGACAAGAAAAAAAAAAACAAACAGTAATTATACGATGGAGAAATTGGACCACATCTCGATCAGGTGATCAAAATTAACATCACCAGCGAGGGACAGACAAGGGACAGATGAGGATCATGTGCCTGTCACTCTGCAAAGGATACAAGCATGCCCCCTGCAGTGTTTGGGCCAAGAATGAATCTCCACAACCTAGTCACAAGGAAGCTGCAGGCAAATTGCAACATTATATTTCTATTGAAGAAAGAGGCGGGGGGCAATAGTTGGCGGTAGTTTTCCAAAATTCAACGCCAAAAGACAGAGAAAAAAGCCATAGAAGAAGTCTAGATTAGTAGAGGCTAAAGCGACCTGACACCTAAATGCAGTCTCTGCCCCTAAACTGGATCCTGTGCTGGAGGGGAAAATACTCTAAACGATCATTATTGGTTCAGCCGAGAAGATCGGGATGTGACGTTAGATTACAACACGGACCCATGTGAAACTGACTGAGGTTGATAGCTATCCTGTGATTATGCAAGAGAGTATCTCTCATCTTAGTAAATGGGCGCTGAAGTACTTAGGGGTAAAGGACCATGACGTATGTCACTTATCTTCAAAGAGTTCAGAAAAAAAAATCGTACGGGTGTGGGGAGGAGACAGAGACCAAATGATAAGGCAAATGGGGTAACAGTGTTCATAGGAGAATCTTGGTGTTGTTCTTTGTGCTGTTGATTTTAGCGAATTCGCTGTAAGTTTGAATTCTTTCCAAATCAGAAGGCTGGTTGTTGTTGTTGTTGTTGTTGTTGTTTTTAAAACTTCAGATCCCAGGACTTGAAATGTTAGGCTATGGGCAAGTAGAATTATTAGAAAGCAAAAATAAAAAGGAGGAGGAGGACGAGGAGGAGGAGGAAGGGGAGGAGGAAGGGGAGGGGGAGAAGGAGAAAGAAGAGGAAGAAGAGGGAAGGAAGAAGGAAGGGAGGGAGGAAGGAGGGAAGGGAGGGAGAGACAGCTTAGAAAAAGAATTACATCATGAAATGGTGTCCATGATAAACTGCCAAGTGAAAAAAACAAACTGTCCGTTGGTGTGGAGTGTGACTGCATTTTTGTCTTAAAAATATTAGTTTGTATGCACAGGAGGAAAGTCGGTCAGAGACCTTGATCAGCAGGTGACAAAAGATTTCCACGGAGAAGAGGTTTGTGAATGAGGGAATCCCTTTTAACTTCGTATGTCTCTGTTTGTTGTTTTTCACAAAATTTGTGAAAGACTTCAAAATAGGGAATGAGGATTACCGGGGCCCCACAAACTGCTTTCTGTTGTCTTTGAGCTACTTTACAAAACCCTGATTAAAAGGCACGTGATTCTTACCCATAGAAATACAAGTAACTCGTGTCCAGGGGGATGCACTTGATTATTGCCCTGTGGGTAGACTCCCTTTGCAGCTATTCGTAAAATTTTTTCAGCATTGGCGATTCCCATATAAATGTGGCTCTTTGAATCCTCCTTTGAATGGGTTGTGACCACTGGCAGGTCCCCTCATTATTTAATGAGTTAAAAAATGCCCAACATGCATTCATTTTATATTATTTGGGTGAGCGTCATAGCTTTGTCATAAAAAAAAAAAACACCCCGTATCTTTTAACACAAGCACTTGTTACTCTCATAACTAAAGGTAAAATCCAGAAACATTTTAAAAGAAAAGCAGAGATTCTCCAGGGAGCTAAGTCAGAACTGAGGGGGGAGCCCTCACTTCCTACGGCAGTGCTGACCCTGATGGGCAGAAGCCCAGCTTCGTGCGCCAGCAAAGTATGGACACCCCAAGTGTGGGCTCCCAGGGACCCCACCCAGCCTTCCCCAGGGATCCTGTGCCTCAGGTGAGTGGGTTCTCGGCCCCCTCTGCCCCTGTCGCTGTCCCAGAGTCACTGGCGGGCGGGGAGGGCGTAGCCAAAGTCGGACCATCGTCCTCGGGGAAAGAGATTCTTTATGTTTCTGACTGGCGGGGCCTCTCAGAGAGCAAGACAGCCCAGATTCATTTGTTTTCTGGACGTTCCAAGGATATATAAACACAAAGAAACGCCGAAAGAGAGTCACCAAGATAGCAGTAAATTTTAAACATTTATGTTGGATACATGAATGTTTTAATACAAACTCGATAAACAGCACAGCATCTGTACTGGTCACCAGATAATAAGACCAGGGTTCTGGGACTGTGGCGTGTGCCCTGGGGACAGTCTCTTCCACTCGCCAGGGCTCTGGTCACCATCCAGACTGCGTGGACAACCTCGCTGGGCTGTCCCGGTGTGAGGTTCCCTGTGCGTGGCTCTCCGGGAAGCCACAGCCCGCAACCCCCGCCCCCACCCCGCGTTAACAGGCACCAACCAGTATCTGGAGAGGCAGGTTCAATTTTGTAGACTCATTGTGTATGTGGACGCTTTACCGACATCGTGACCATCTTCTGTGATTCCCGGTGAAATTCTAAGACGGCCCTGTCTTTGGCTTTCTCTTTCCCAGGAGTTACAGCTAACTTCTTGCATTTTGCCATGGACATGTGGGGGTCCTACTTCCAAGCCTTGTTTCTTACCTCACCGGGAATCTCTCTCTCTCTCTCTCTCTCTCTTTTTAGCGTTTATTTTTGAGAGACAGAGACGGAACACGAGCGGGGAGGGGCAGAGAGAGAGGGAGCCACAGAATCCGAAGCAGGCTCCAGGCTCTGACTTGTCAGCACAGAGTCCGATGCGGGGCTCGAACCCGCCGACCGTGAGATCACGACCTGAGCCGAAGTTGGATGCTTAACCGACAGGCGCCCCATCGGGAAGGTCCTTATGTTTTACTCTTAAGAGTGATGTTGGCTATTGGCTTGAGATAGCCTTTCTTTTTTTTTTTTTTTTTTTTTTCGTGTGTTTTTATTACAAAAGCAAAACTACGTTCAGAAAAGAACAGAAAATACCGACAAGCATGGAGAGAGAGGGAGAAACACAAGGCCTTCGTTATCTTACTGTCCCTTGGTCAATGTTTTGTGAACACCTTGGTGTTTGTCCTCAATGATAGTCATTATTAAGATTTTCATAGAATGATTCTTATTGCTTCCACAGCAGGTAACGTTTGTTTAGTTACGTGTCAGTACCCGTGGAAGGCCAGGGTGACAAGCAATATTTCCAGAGAGCCTTTCCAGAGCCTTACAGAGACACCGTCAGCCCTGCCTTACGGTCGGAGCCGTGGAAGCTGGGAGGGCTTTCCCCACTCCCCTAAAGCCCCCTGGCTCATCCACAGACGTGAGGCCTTGAAACCCAGGCTCCCTCACGCCCAGGCTCAAGCTCTCACCTACACTCTACAGCCCCCTGAGCCAGACTCGCTTTTGCAAATAGATTGTAAATCCTAAACTCAAGGGGCGCCCGGGTGGCTCAGTCGGGTAAGCGTCCGACTCTTTGATTTCAGCTCAGGTCACGATCTCACGGTCGCGAGATGGTGCCTCACGTCTGGCTCAGCATGGAGCATGGAGCCTGCTTGGGATTCTCTCTCTCTCTCTCTCTCTCTCTCTCTTGCTTTCTCTCTCCCTGCCCCTCCCATGCTTGTGCTCTCTAAATAAATAAATAAGCAAACAAACTAACCTCGAATCCTCCCATATGGTCCTATTATCAGTTTTTCCACCTGATAGATTATCAACCACTCTCATTATCATTTGTCATTCTACAGATGTAATGGCTGTACCGTGTTTCGTTATGTGGGTACGTGCTACTTATTTTTAAACGGCTCCATTTCAGAATAAGAAATAAACACTGGTTGCAAAATACCTAAACAATGATAAGAATATGACGTAGGGGGGTGCCTGGGTGGCTCCGTCCGTTAAGCATCCAACTTCGGCTCAGGTCATGATCTCACTCTTCGTGGGTTCGAGCCCCGTGCCGGGCTCCAGACTGACAGCACGGATTCACTCTCTCTGCCCCTCCCCTCACTCTCAAAATAAATACGTGAACTTAAAAAAAAAAAGAATATAAAGTAGAAAGTGCAGCTTCTCCTTTCCCTCTGGCTGAGCCCCCTCGTTACAGAAGTCACCATGAGTAGTGGTTTTATTTCTACATAGTGAGTCTATGTCACTTACTATGCATGGTGTAATTTGGTTTTCTTTAAAGGATAAGGGGCTTCTGGAGCCACTTCCTGCTGTCCACACACAAAGTATCATGACCATTGTTCTGGACCTATCCATCCTTTTTCACGCACATGAATCAAGAAGTCACATTTGGCTCCTGGCTCGAGCCACTGGGCAGATGGCAGAGCCGTTCTGGGGTCAGAAAAGTCAAGAGTTCCGTTTCGGACGTACCAAACCTGTTGCCAACTGGTGACGTTAAGTGGGCATGCGGCCCTGTGAATGGGGGGGCTCGGAGAGGGGGAGCTGGGCATCGACACGCGGGGGGTCCATGAGAAGAGAGTGGCTGATGTGGAAATCCATGGCTGTGGTCCCTGCACCTGTAGAAAGTGGGTGTGCTCTTCATTTCACCCCAGTGAATTCACCCCACCTGTCCCTGCTGTCTCTGAGTGTCATTGGAGGTGGGCCTGCTTCCTTCCGTCACTCACATCGCCTGCCAGGTCACCGAGCCTTTGTGCTTTGCATTGTCAGGGAATATTCAGAAAAATCATCCAACCTTGGAATTAAGGCAAAAGGAGGCCGACCTGTCACTCCAGGGTCCCCACTAGATTGTGGTTGGAGAGGGCTGCCCCACGACTGTTCCATCTCTAGGGAGCGTACATTTTTATTTGACTTGCCATTTACTATTTATGTATGCATGCAGCATGGGAAGTTTCACGCTAACCTGTAGATTTGGGGCCGGTGAAGACACAACCCCATTGTCTGTGATTTTATAGCCACGCAGGGCATTTGCGAGTCTTGACCATGGCCAGATGGTGCTAACCGGTCTCCCTGTAATGTCACCTTTTTTTTTTAAGCATTTATTTTATTAATTTTTTAAAAATGTTTACTTATTTTTGAGAGAGGGAGAGAGAGAGTGACAGAGCACAAGCAGGGGAGGGGCAGAGAGAGAGCGAGACACAGAATCCGAAGCAGACTCCAGGCTCTGAGCTGTCAGCATAGAGCCTGACGCAGGGCTCGAACTCATAAACCGAGAGATCATGACCTGAGCTGAAGTCGGATGCTCAACCGACTGAGTCACCCAGGTGCCCCAAATGTCATCATTTCTTGCTGACACCTCTCACCCACACTCCCCACCAGGACATCTCAGGAACACCGTCGCCCTCCGCTCTCTGGGGCCACGATTCCCCAGCTGCTCCTCATTTAGGTGGATGGACTCGGCCACCCCTTCCTTCCTCATGGCTCCTGGCAAAGGCCAGTGATCAGCACAGCTCCAGCCATGTTTGGGAACATCACGACACCTGCAAGGGGACTTCTCCCATCTACTGTGCTGTGTTCCTTCAACCTGGACACAAGCATCCTCCCTTTGCTCTGGAAAATTTACCTTATTATTCTTTTGATCCTTTTCTCCCTTCGCTTTACTCTTTTCCCTGCTTTAGGAATTCCCAATAGTTGGATCTTGGGACAGCCTGGATTGAGCCTCTGGATTTTTTTTTTTCCCCTCTCTCTGTCTCATTTTCTACTTGTATATTTCATTGTACTTTCTGGAGGAATACCTCAATCTTGTATTCCATTGTTTCTACTAGACATTTTGTTTTTGTAAAGAATCTAATAGAGTTCTTTCTTGATCTTGTTTCCTTTTTCATGACATCCTGTTCTTGTTTAAGCTCCATGATGATATAGTTTGAGGTTCTTCCTCTTCTTCTTCTTTTTTTTTTAATGATCTTTTCTTCCCTGCGTTGTCTCTATTTCCGGTTTCCTTTCTTAGGCTGGTTGGTTTAGTCTCTCTTTCATATTGGAAGCTTTCTTTCTTTCTTTTCTTCTCCTTCCTCCTTCCTTGCTTCCTTCCTTCCTTCCAACTTCCCTACTTCCTTCTTTCCCTCCTTTTTTCTTGAGCTGTTATATTTGCAAATAGGGGGCTTTATTGTCATAATGAAGCAGAGACCCAGGGAAATTCTTATCTAGTTCCTTTTATTCCCTGGAAGCTTTCCTCAGCTGTCGAAGGGGAGGACCAGCTGTCCATGCTCTACCCACACGTGTGCACACAGGACACGTTGACTGCTAGCTGTCATTATGGGAGGCTGGGACAGAGATAGTCTTTGCATTGGGGAAGCATCTGGAGGTCTTTTCTCCGAAGTGTTTTCCAAAGAATGTTCCAGTCGGCTGCCTGGGGGATGGGCTCTGGACATTCTGGGAGCAGTGCAGGCACCTGCGGAACAAGCACTCCTGAAGGCAGAAACTCACTTTACTCCCTCCCACTGCCTGCAGACCTGTACCTCACAGAGCCCTCTGCTCTGTCTGGTGTCCCCGGGTCTGGAGCACAGGTTGCTACCCTGATTGCTCCAGAGAACAAATGTCCAGTCCCTTCCAAGGAGATGAGAAGGTAAAGAGAAGTCTCCTACCTGTGCAGAACAGGGGAGGAGGCTGGGGTCTGGTTCCCCTGTGTCCAACCTGGTGCCCTGGCCCTGCCCCCACCACACTGGGACCCCCCACTTCCGAGCCTCTCGGGCTGGGCTGTTCAGCACGCCTCGGTTGTCTCTCCCCCTGCTCTGTTGATCTAGTCAACACTCCGTCCTCCCTTCCCACCTGCCAAAGCTTTTCAAATTCTGTTTCCGGATATCTCCTCTCATATTCACTTCTGATAATCTCCTCAGTCCCTACCTGTCAGGGTGGCGGTGTTCAGGGAGTGAAAGAGACAAATGCGTGTGGTCAATATGCTTTGTTTAATGAGAAGTCAAGTTTCTTCCAAAAATCTAATTCTGTTAATTCAATATTTATTTTTTTTAAACATCCTGATGGTAAGGGTTTTTTTTTTCCCCCTGATTAAATATTTATTAACGGTTTCTAATTTTATTGCTTCGAGGCACAGAATGTGGCCCCAACAGTGTCTTTGGGAGACTTTCTGAGGGTTTCTAGTCACCTTTGGGTGATGTTCCACATATACTCAGAAAGAAGGTATGTTCTCTCTAGGGCAAGTGCGAGGTATCCCTGCTTTATTAAACCTTATAAATGATTAAAAGCCTCAGGGTTCTCATCGTCTCCTTGATCTGTAATAAACTAATACCAGTGGTGTGTTAGTCTCCAAGGTAATTGTATTCGTGTCGATTTTCTTCCTTTGCATCTTCAGGTTTTGCTATTTGACTCCACTTAGTCCACACACGGAGGCTCACGGCTTTTGTTCCTTTGTTAAAGATGCCCTCTGTCAACACGATGTCGGCCTCCTTCATCGCCACTTCCTTGAACCCGGCGTTGTTCCCGTGGTTGCCGCCCCAGCAGAGGGACGGGGGTCCTTGACCTTGAGGACGGAGGACAGCAGCCTGGAAGCTTGGAAGGGACTCATGGGCTTGGCAACGAGGGGGCAGAGGTGCGGGAGGGGAAGCCGGGCCGAGAGTGGGCTGAAGAACGGAGGTGAGGGGGTGGAGACGGAGGTCTCCTGGGCAGCAAGCCTCGGCTGAAGGGGAGGGAAGAAAACCCAGCTGGGGGCAGGTGAGTAGAAAGAGACCCAGCACTTCAGACGCCAGGAAAGAGCAGTGCAGCTGAAGTTTCAGGAGTGATAAGGCAGCAAGGGTGGGGGGAGGGCCCTTGCTGGGTCAATGGGGGAGTCTTCTGTGGGGGGGGGGCAGCAGGATGGCCCTGTGAGCAGGCAGCAGTCAGGCTCGGGAGATGGCAGAGGTGAAGGTCTGGTTACTTGTAGTGGAAAACAGGAAAGGGACACAGAACCCACAGGGGTCGGTGCGAACTGGGGTGTTTTCTTCTGCTCGGCCGCCCAGAGAGCATGGGCTGTGGGTAATCCCAGGGCTGATATGATCAAAGAATATTGCCGAAAAGGGGGCTAAAAAGGGAGACCACAGGGGTTGAGCTTGGTGGGGAAGGCGGTAAAGACACAGAGAAGGTCCCTGGGAGGGAAGGGGTCCGTCTAATGCAGGGAGTGGGGGTGTGGGTGTTAATGTAGACAATGGGGAGGGTGGGACAGAGGAAGGGGTCCTCACCAGAGACCAGAGGTTGAGAGTCAGAGGCCAGGGGGCCGTGGTGGAGGGAGGGGCACAGCCAGGGGAGCGCTGGGCAGGCAGGTGGCAGTGTGGGCGGGTGGGGGAGGGGCGATAACGTTTCCTAGTGGCTGAGCCGAGGCGTGAGCATGGGTTCGGGGAGCAGGAGGCCGCCGCCCCCAGAACCACATGGCTTTGGAGTCACCCGGGGCTAACAGGAACAAGGGCAGGCTGGAGTGTGTAGACAGTGACATTGTGGTTCTGTTACCCCCTGCCATCCTGCCGTTCCGCTCTCGAAACAGCCCTCCCATTACCTTCAAGGATGAGCACAGGAGCGCCCGTGGGCTTTCTCTCTGGGAGTGCTGGACAGCCAGGGCCCAAGTCCCTGGCATGAGCTAGAGACACCTGTGTAGGTGACAGACCAAGGTCTCCATCGGGTGATCTGACTGGATACATCCCCGCCCCCTAGAGTATCCGGGCTCCTGTGTCTGTGTCGTTTCCGAGGGGTTGGGCTGAGGCCCGGATGGGCCCCCTCTTAGCCATGTGTCAACAGGAGAGGTGTTGACCCCTAGGGGTTACTGGGTGGTGCCTGGGACCTGCTGAGTAGGACCCAGGGCTGCAAGGTCCCCGTGCATGGGTGCAGACGAAGGGGTTTGGGGGATGGCTTGTTTCAGAGGCCCTGGGTTTGGCTTTGCAAGTGAGTCTGGCTTGTGACAGCCTCATGAATTGGGGCCTTCCAGGCCTTAGGAGCTTGGTTTAGCCCAGCTCAGCCATGACCTGCTGGGGACATGGGCCAAACTCTCCCCTCTCCCCTGGAGTCAGATTTTAGTGGGTGGGAAGGCATCTGAAGCAGAGCCTGGCAGGAGACGGTATCTCCTGCAGCGAGTGCGGGGGCCACGCCATCCCCCTGGGGGTGTGGGACCAGCAAAGAGTTCCCTTCTGAGCTGGTCAGAGCCCGGGAAGGGCCCTGGGAAGGCAACGCTCCACTGCCCAACGGGAAACAGTCTCAGGTCACTCGGTAAGCCAAGACCAACACCACTACCGGTTCCGGGAGGGCTCCCCTGTCTGCAGGTACCACGGGAGGGAACCCCAGGGCCAGTCCCTTGCTAAAGGACAATACAGACCCACAACTCAAGAGTCACCGCCTAGAAAATCTCCTGAGATGCAGCTGAATGGAGGCGAGTCAGGTTTAAAATAGCTAAATAAATCTTTAATATTTCTAATTGCAAATGTACAGAAATTGCACAGCCACACAGTCTTAGAACACCAACAACTTTCTCTGTACATTATTACACAGTTCAAAGTCGCAGCTGGGAGGGGCTCCAGCCAAGACTCCAACGTTTGCGTGGTTTTCTTTTTCACATACTTACAAAAGGGAGAGCGGGGGGCGGTGTGGGGCCGGGGGTGGATTTGGGGCCAAAGGTGTAGAAAAGAGGGGCTGTTTCCCTGGACAGCCTGCCTTCCGCTGATGGGCGGGGCGGCAGGGAGAGGCGTACCCCATATCCCCCGCCTTGGGGGCAGACGCTCTATAGGGGGGAGGTTGAGGGGGGGGCGTGTGGAGCTCTGGCCTTGGTTCCCCCCCCCCCCCCCCCCCCGCCCACCCGGGAAAAAGTCTTCACTTATAGGAAGTTTGGCAGTTTCCTTCACCCTAAACATAAAAGTTAAGCAAAAAGTCAGGCCTCTCTGTGCCGGCCAGGGAGGACAGTCGTCTCCAGCAGGCTCTGGGCCCAGGGCCTCACCTTCCCGGAGCAGGGCCTGCCTTCCCTCACTCCCCCTCCCTCTGGCCCTCCGGCACCCTGGCCCCACCCCGGGACGCAGGTTCTGTGTGGCCCGGACAGGGCGCGTGTCCCCAGCACCCCACCCAGACAGCACGCTGCAAAGCCGACGGGTACATGCCACAGGTGGGGAGAAACCCCGACACCGAACCCCAAACCCCCTCCTCCTGCCCAATACTGTTCTAGATTAAAAAATAAAATACAAACCATCGGAGAGCAGCGGTCCCGGGCAGCCCTCGGCAGCACCAGGACTAAAGGACTATGTACAACCATTAGGTGAAATAGTTACATTACAGTCGAACACCGAGAACATTTACAAAAATTGTCAGACTTGCAATTCAGATAAAAATCTGTGAAGAGTCTGTACACTTTTACAGTTTTTGCACTAAGTAAATAAGGCTCTCGGCCTGAGAGCTCACACCCACGCCAAGGGCCACCAGCACCACACGCATGCTGGCCTCCTACGCCCTGCTGTCCGGGCCCTGGGAACCTCCCCCCGTATTGCTAAGAGGCGCTCAGTCCGAGGTTGCTCTACGAGGCATCGAGGCATCGGTGGGGGAGGGGTGGGGGGGAGGGGAGGGCTCACCGGGCAGCGGGGGGAATGAGACCGAAGCAGAGGACATCACTGGGGCCAGGCCCTGCCTGTGTGGCCACAGGTGGGGGCGGGGCCACAGCCCCCACGGCCTTCCTTCCTGAGGTCTGTGACCCTTAGGGGCCTGCCCTCTCCTCAGCGGCAAGTCTCTGGCCTAACTGAACTGCAGGTTTCATTTAAAAGCCCCTGCCCAGAGGCCAGGATGGAGCGCAGCGTGGTCTGGGCCACCCTTCCCGCACTCGACCTGGTGGGCTCTGTGGTGACCGTGGCCCTGGCTGCAGCAGGAAGGGCTCAGGGCTCTTCCCCAGGGTCTCAGCTTCCTGAGGCCAAGGCAGAGGGGGCGGCTCGGGCAGCTCGCCTAGCCCGGGCTCTGCCGGGGAGGGGGGCAAATGCCCAGCTCTTGCTGGAGACTCCCCAGGGCTGGGGGTGGGACCAGGGAGGGACTGAGACAGACCCAAGCTCCTGACCACCTATGTCCCGCAAGGGGTGGGGATCAGGGAGGGCTGAGAAGCCACAGAACGGCCTAGAGCTGAGGAAAACCGGCCCCAGCTGTGGGATGTGCCCCTCTCCTGTCTGCAGCGCCTGGGTCCTTGGCCGGGGGCCCGGGAAGGGTGAGGAGGAGGCCGGCCGCACACACGGGGCCTGGTGCAGGCCGCTGCTGTCTTGGAGAGGGAGCAAGTCTAACATCCTCCAGGGCCGCTATTTCCCATGCAGTGCGCACGCTCAATTTAAAAGGCCCCTGCGTTCCAGCAAGCGAGCAAGCGGGCTTTTGTTTCTAATGCATACTGTGAAAGGAAAAAAAATCACAGTTATCCACCTTCTCAGGGCCTGCTGGCATTAGAATTTCTTTTATTCATCATTCAGGAAAGATCAGCCTTCCTCTCAGGGTAAGCACCACCAGCTGGCCACTCCCTGCAGGGCCACGGTGCCCTGGTGCACTGGCCCCGGGAGAAGGGCAGGGATCGGGCACAGTGCCATCTGGGCCAACTCTGCCCAGATCTTTGGCTTTAGGGAGCCCTCGGCCTGGGCAAGTGAGAGAGGCTCCAGATCCTCCCCGCAGATACGAGGGCCCAGAAGAGCGGGCCAGGATCCTCACTGGGTCTGTTTGGCAAAATAAGGAAGGAAGTTGGGGGTGGTGGGGAAGAGGCAGGGAGTCTGGGGACAGGTACAGGGGTGAATCCTCGGTTCCTCACAGCCAGGCAGGTCCCTGGACAGGCCGCATGCAGTGGCAGGGGCTCGGGGGAGCCCTGCAGGACAGGTACTCCGGCAGCTCCGTCCTCCCCACCCTCTCCCTGCCTGCCGACCAGCCTGTCCGTCCGCCCCTGGAACTAAGGGACAAGTCCCTCAGGGCAGGGGCCTGGGCCCCTAGCTCTCTAACCCTCTGCCCTGCGGGCGCTCTCTCCCTGGGGAGGGGGAAGGGGTACATGCACTTGGCCAGGTCAAGGAAGAAAGGTGACACACACCAAACTCAGTAACCGACGGAGACGTACTTTGGCAGGCCCCCTGCTCCCCCCAGGCCGCCCCACCCCCAGCGTGCAGGCCTCTCCGGCCTGCACCGAACTCGCTTCTCGGGCCAGAAGAGAGGGGAGCGGGCCCACGCCGCGTCAGTCTGTCCAGGCTCCCCGTGCGGCACCTCCTGGACCGCAGGCGGAGGGAAGGGGAGGAGGCCTGGGCACCCCCTTGCCCCTGCGCGGGAGGCTGCGACTGTGGGGGCACTCCTCCCCAGGCCCCAGGCCGAGGCCTGCTCTGGGCCACCACGGTCCTCCCTCCTCGGGCAGGTTAACAATGGCTGCTGTTTCGGAACTCGCCGTTCTCGGTAATCTGCAATTTGGTGGGGTTGGTGGGGGAGACGCCGTTACGGGCTTGCATGCTGTACCTCTCTTTCAGCTGCGTCAGGGCGCTCATGAGGCGGGCGTTGGCGGCGTCCAGTGAGGCGATACGCTTCTCCTGGGGGCAAACGGGGCATTAGTTGGGGCCACGGGAGGGGTCCTTGAGCCAAAGGGGGGCTGTACCGGGGCAGGGGTCTCCCTGGGGCTAAGTGTGCCCACCAGGGGTGCTGGGAGGAGACGGGGTGGGGGCACCAGGAGTACACTAAGTGTGAAGGGCAGGAAAGGCGGGGCAGTGGGTGTGCTGGGGAGGAGGCTGGGAGGAGGCTGGGAGGAGGCAGGGAGGAGGCTGGGAGGAGGTGGGAAGGAGGTGGGAAGGAGGTGGGGGACTGGGAGGGGGAGGGGGGGTGCTGGGAAGAGGCAGGGAGGAAGCTGGGAGGAGGCTAGGAGGCTGAGAGGAGGCAGGGAGGAGGCCGGGAGGAGGTGGGGAGGGGGCCGGGGGTAGGAGGAAGAGGAAGAGGAAGAGGAAGAGGAGGAGGAGGAGGAGGAGGAGGAGGAGGAAGAGGAGGAGGAGGAGGAAGAGGAGGAGGCCTCCACGTCACTGACAGAGACCTCCTAGAGCCTGCCTTCTGACGACGTCTCTCACACCACTGCTGCTCACCCAAACAGCAGCCCTAGTGGTGTCACCTGTCAGCCACCTGAGCCCCAAGGGTGTGCGCCCTGGCTCACGTGCATGTGCGAGTGTGTGACACAGAGGTCACAGCTCCTGGTCAGCCTGTGCTGTTTACAGTCTGACCAAGGCCTGGTCCTATTCCCGGGTGAGTGAGAGGAAACAGTGCAGTGAAGGAGAATGGTGGCCGCAGTCTCTTATGTGCCACATCTCTCAATGCAGCTGGGGACCACAGATAAGAGCCCCCCTGCTCCATCTGCCCAGCCTGCTGTCACCTGAAGCCATCCCCGTTCCCCTCCCACCCGCTTCCAGTCCTTGCTCGGTATCCTTGGGGAAAGGCAGTGCCCACCAAGTCGTCCCGGTAGGGAAGGACTTGCCCCACCACTTTCACAGCCTGTCCCCATGAGCGTGTGGTCCACGGAGACCTTCAAATCTGACTTTCCAGACCAGAGACCCTGGCCTCCTGTTCCTCCTCAGCTTTTATAGTGGGGGGCATTAATGAGGAGGTAGAGATCTCAAAGTCACCCGCTGCCCAACCCAGGTCCTTTAACGCCTATGGCTGAGCACAGGGCCGGAACCCACCTGGGCATCGATGATCTTCTGTTTGGAGTCTACAGCTGCTTGCATCTCAGCGTGGTCTTTCTTCAGCTCCTCCTCCACAGACATCAACCTGTGACCACACACAAGGACAGTCGAGCTGGCACTTGAGGGAGGTGAGGAGGTGGGTGTGGGGGCGTGGGGCGTGGGGCCTTGTGGGAAGAAGCCATCACACCTGCACAGCGGGGACACAGCAGGGGAGCCCCTCCAGCTGGCCTCCAACAGGCGACATGAGCTGGGTCTACTTCTTCCTTATGCTTTACCCACTCCAGACTCTGTTCCCAGATCCCCCAGAAACCCTTGGAGCTGCCCATTTCCTGATGTTCTTCCAGGAGCCACGGTGGTTGGGGGTGGTGGTTACGTCCTCACCGCCTCCCAGAGCAGGGCAGGTGGGGTAATGCCGTAAGACCCATGGCACAGGCGGGAAGACGAAACCCTGAAGGGCTCTAGGGCTTTCTCCGCCGACTCGGCGGAGAGTCGTGCCAAGGCCGTGCCAAGAGGTACCAGGCACTCAAAGTAGCGAGATGAAAAGTACAGATCTCCATCGCTCAAAAAGTTCACAGAGCAGCAGGGACACAGGCAGACAATAGCCTAGAGGCTATGGGAACAGAGAAGAGGAAGAAGGCAACTGCGCTGGAGGGTGGGAGCACATACTGGACATCTGAGGGACAAGCAAGTCTGAATATGGGTAAGCGTAGGGAAGACGGGAGGAATACCGTCTGCAGAGGCTCAGAACTAAGGCATGTGTGTGTCTGTTGCCAGCTGCTCCCTCCCTGAAACCCTTTCTGGCTTCACCTTGCCGGGCCCTCACACACCTGTCAATCACTGCGGATGACACCCACCTTCTGATGCTCATCCTTTAGCTTCCGGACCCCACGCTCTCTGGGTTTGCCTCCTAGCCCCAAGGCTACTGCTCTGCAGATGCCTGTCCTGCCTGCTCCCAGCATGTCTCCACTGGGGTCTGTCCAAGCCCCCGCTCTTGCTCTCCAGACAAGCTCACCTACTCCCAAGGCTTCATCCCCCTCTCTACCTGCACAACTTCTCCAGGCCAGCAGAGCGGTCCCCTAACCCCTGGGTGAGCACTGAGCGCCTGTCACAGAAGGTGCACAGAGAGGTCAACGGTGCTGGGGCAGGTACCCGCAGGGCTGTTGTGAGAAGTCGGTGAGATCAGCGGTTGGGGAGCACTGATCAGGAGGAAGGGGTGTGGGGCCATGCCAAGGGGGGGTTCCTTGTCACAGAAAGATCAGACATTGAGAAAAGCCTGTAAGAAGGGGGAAGGGAGGAATAGGGAGAAGACGGGCATTAGATGGTGTCAGTCAGAAGGGGAGAGACGTGTGCTTCTGGCTGGTGGGGTAACAGGGACTGGATTTACCCTTTTGCCATCAAACAGTGACCACAATAAACAAACCAGAAAACCGAATGAAATGTATGAAAAAGTGGCGTCCAGACACAGAACAACTGGCAGTGTCTCCTAAGAGAAGGGAATGCACGAGCTGAGCCCCTCTCACGGCCTGGAGTGTCCAGGCCAAACAAAAAAAGAAGGGAAGTAATCTCATGGAGTAGAGGAGACCCAGGGAGGCCATACCCAAGAAGAGGAAGACACAGAGAGAGCTCCACATATATCCTGAGGGCTCCCCTTGAGTCTCTGGCTGAGGACTGGTCTGCATGCACCACTGAAACATGAGAACAAAACAGCCCCAGGAAGAGTTAATATTCCTACCTGGCAGGGTAGAAAGACGTGCTAACACAGGGGCATAAAGCAGAATCCTCAGAAGGAAACTGCCTCAATATGGAGTCAGATTAGGCTAGATTAAAAGCTGTCCAGACCCACCCCAACAGAGCTTAAACGTAAGCCTCAAAAGAATCAGACTAATTCCAAATAACCTCATTGTGTCCCAGAACAAAGCCCAAAAACATTTAAAAGAACACAAAACATTCCACACCTAAGCAAAAGTCACAATGTCTGGCATCCAACCAAAAATCACCAAACATACAGAGAAGCAGGAAAGTGTAACGGATAACCAGGAAGAAAATTAATCAATAAAAACAGACTCAGAAATGTCACGGATGACAGAATTAGTAGACACTGAAACTACTGTAAATGCATTCCACATGGCTGAGAAAATAGAGGAAAGCAGGAGCATGATGAGAAGAGAAATAGAATTTAAACCAAGCTGAAAGTCTGAAGGTGAAAAATACAGTATCTGAAACGAAATGAAAAAAATACTGATAGGATTAACAGCAGATTGGACATTGAAGAAGAAATGATTAGTAACCTTGCAGACGCAGTAACAGAAATGATCTAACACACGGCAGGAAAGAAAAGGGAAAAAAGGAAACAACAAAGCATCAGTGCAGTGTAGGACAATATAAAGCAGCCTAACGGAAGTGTAGGATGGTGGACTCACAGAGCCAAAAGCTCAAACCCAAGAAACATGAAGGAAACTACGGCAAGGACCATCATAATCAAATTATCGGTGATCAGCGATAAAAAAAATCTTAAAAACAGCCAGAGAAAAAGATAGCTTAAGTACAAAGGAACAAAAATGATGACAGAATTGCTACTATTATAGCTTGAGAATGAGGGCCCGACTGGGCCCACTGCCTGTTTTTGTAAATAGCCACACCACACACATAGTTCTGCTACAACAGCAGAGTTGAATACTTACAGGGGCCATATGGCCTGCAAAGCCTAAAATATTTATTATCTGCCTTCTTATGGGAAGTTTCCAACTCCTGCCCTAAAGTGACAACAGAGACATAGCTAGTAAGACAATAAGCGATAAAATGCAATCATAAAAAATGCTCAATCCAAAAGAGTTCGGGGAAAAAAGGGAACAAAACAGATGGTACAAATAGATAATGGTAGCGAGATAAGAGATTCATACATAATTATATTGATAATTACATTAAATGTAAATGGTCTAAACACTCCAATTAAAAGGCAGAAACTGTCAGATTAGATAAAATGCAAGAACCAATAAGGTGTCTATAAAAGAAATTCATTTATATAGAAAGACACCAATAGGTTAAAAGTATAAGGATAAAAAAGGATACACCTGGCTAATATTAATCAAAATAAATTGAGACACCTGTAATTAACATCAAACAAAGTAGATTTCAGAACAAAGAATGTTATGAGGGATAAAGATGGTGATGTTATAATAATAAAGAGATCAGTTCATCACCAGCACGTAACAATCCTAGATGTGGTTGCAGAGTTTCAGTGTACATAAATCGAAAACAATAGAAAAGAGAAATACACAAATCCATATTATGATTAGACATTCAATATCCTTTCCCCAAATAGTGATAGAATGGTAAACAAGTAGACACAAAAACTGGTAAGAATCTAGAGTTAAACAATGCTAGCAACCAAACTGATCTAATTTGACATTTCCATTACGGAGGAAATACACTGTGATAGTTAGTAGAAATAAATGCGCTAAGTAAGCCACTGAATTCAGAGACCACACGCTCCTCAGAGAAGAGATACAATGAGGAAGAGGTGGTTAGTTTGAGAAGCATTTCCATTCCCGGAACCACACACACAAAGAACAGAGCTGGCTGTCAAGTGAACAGTGGATTAACAGTCACTCTGGTTACAGGATCTCTGCTCACGTTAACCATTTTATAATGAACACACCCATAGGTATGTGAAACAAACAGTAATTAGGAGCAGAGAAACGGGTAGTCTAAGTAGGAAGAATCCGGAAAGGGTTTCTGTAGTGGACAAAACATGAGGCCAGGTGGGGAAACTTCTGGGTATGGCACACCTGCTAAATCTGTCCAGCTGACAGGCTCTTATGCCGTGAAAACAAGCTAGAAAGTCCACGCTATTTCCTCTGCTACCTTGTATTACTGTCATAAAGACGTGAACTTCACGATCGGGACGCTGTGGGATGGCTGGGACGCTACACCTTCACTGTGCTCCCTGCCTACAGACGCCCTACCCATGGGTGGAGACAGAGAGAGAATGAGAGAGAGAAAATCAACACAGGATGTCATCGAAGCCATCAATAAAGGTGAGAGTCCGCATCAGAGCCAATGGTTCCCTGGAAATTTTCCCAGGTAACCCAAGGGCACCTTAAACTGGAATGGCTGGGACACCCCAACTGCTCCCCTCCCCAGACCCTCATCTCAGCAACTGGCACCAAGACACCCAGACGCTCTTGGTAGAAACTTGGGGGATATTTTGCCTTCCTCCCCCCCCCCCCCCCCTTCACCCGCCGAATGTAATGACATTTATGCCGACTTTTCCTGCCCAGAATTGGGTCCTCACTGTGTTTCAAGGCGCCCCCAATCCTAGCTCCCCTGACAGGGCTTACCAAGAAAACAGGACTCCTTACAGGGCCTTGTCTGACCTCACTCCTGCCACGCCCGACTTCGCGTTCCACCATCAGTGCACCCTGTGCCGGGTAGGGCTTCCTGCGGTCCAGGCTGCCTAACGCCACACGTGTGCCATGCTGTCCCCACTGCCTGGGACGCTCTCCTCCTTCCACCCTTGGCTCATCCTGCGGCTGATCAGCCCTTCCCCTCATCAGGAGGACGGCCTGCCTGCTCTGTGTGCGGGGGACCAGAACCGGCTGCTCTCACCTACTGATGATGCCCTTCATCTGGATGTCCTTGTCCTCCTGCTGCCGCCGTAGCCGCTCCTCACCCTCCTCCAGCCGCGCCTGGTACTCCAGCACCAGCTTCTGCGTCGTCTCCTCCTGGCACTTGAACAGGGTCTCGTACTCCTCCAGCTTCTTGGTGGAGATCCGCAACTTGTCCTGCAGCACGGCCAGGTCCTGCCAGGGGGGCGGCGCGCCAGGGGCACAGCACCCAGGACAAAGAGCACACCTCGTGAGCCCAAGCGGGAGCACGGGTAGCAGGGAGCCCAGCTCGGAGACTCCTCAGGAGCCCAGCCAGAGGGGTGGCGGTGACACGCAAGGCCTGTCCCCACCCGGGGCTTTCTCCGCTTCAACCTCCCACCCCTGCAGCCTGGCCTCACAGCTGTGAGGGAATGAAGACTCACACCCAGATCTCGGAAGTAACGGTTTAACTAGGGCACTGAGGTTGTTGTTGTCGTCATTAATACAATAAACAAATGTTAAAAACACTCTTGGATATATTAAGACCTGACAGCATCCTGAGAGATAGGGGCTCTACAGGAGGGGAAACCGAGGCCCAGAAGGCAAGGTGACCCGGTCACGTGGAGAGTGACTGAACAGTGGGGTAAGGTCCTAGCCTCCCAGCCTCTATGTGAAACTAAAGCAAGGGCATGGTGTGGGGAAGTAAGGGGGAGACAGGTTAAAGGCAGGTGGGGCTGAGGCTAGAATCAAGGGGCTGGGGGCCAGGATGCCATGACAGTATGGGGGCTGGAGGAGGCAGGAAGAGCCTCTCCTTGAGTCCCAGGCAACAGAGGCCTAATTCACTTCAGCAAAGGACTGCCCAAAGGTTAGGAGGCGGCAAATCCAGAGACCGGTGAGAGACCAGCCCCAACTCAAAGCAAAGGTCCTACAGCAAAGCTGGATCCACAGAGAGCCTGGCTCCGGGAGAAATGACCTCGGCCCATCCCAAGTCTTGCTGAGCTGGCCAGAGAGGGGTGGGGAAGACCCTCCCAGGTCTCCAGGGAGCTCGAGGGAACAAGGCCTCCTGGATTTTCCTGTAAGGGTTAGTAGTGGAGAGAGTGAGAGAAACAGGAGCTCGTTCAGCCATGGAGCAGCAAGGAAAGGGGACACCCCGGCTGCAGCCGGACCCCTGCAAATGGTCCGGGCGGTCCTTGCAATTCACAAGTGGGAACTGGAGTCTCAGAGACGTGCAGAGCCCAGCCCGGCTCACGCAGGGAGCCCGGGCGAAGGCTGGCTCTCCTTGCTGCCCAGCCAAACGCTGGCTCTTGGAGCACTGTGCCCCACATCCCCTTGTCCCCTTCACGTAATTATGGTGAAAGCAGGTGGATGCAGTGGACTAAGGGGATGGTGGAAGGTGGCGGAATGCAGCATGGACATGAACCTCGCCTTAGGCCAGGAGGAGGGAGAGCTGCCACCCTGACCTCCGTGGAATTGCCCGAGAGGCTGCTACAGGCTTTCCTGGGGCTGAGAGGCGAGGGCACCTAGGGAAGCGGGGGATGTGGCTGCCATGCTGGGGTGGCCTTGCAAGGGGCCCCGTGTTGACCTGGGCCTGCAGGGGGACATGAGAACCAGCCATGGATCCAGGACAGGTGCCATAACAGCAGGGAGAATTTGGGAGGACAGAAGCCCCTCCCACTGCCCCCGCCAAATGCTGGATGTGTGTGGTGGGGTGGAATCTAGATATTTTAGAACCATTTTTTCTCCCTAGGGGGAAGCAAGCCTCGCAGTAGCAGTCTGGCCCCACCCCTTCACCCTGGCTCTTTCTCTCTCAGGCCCTGGCTAGGCACAAACCCAGAGTGGGCGGGGCCTGGCTGGGGGGCAGCCCTCCCGGCTGCCTTGGGGACCCACACCTCTCTGCTGCTCATGCACGAAGCGCCCCACGACGGTCTCCATGTGCCTCTTTGGCATCCCCCAGCCCTCAAGTCCGGCACTCTCAGAAACTCAGCTGCCCGGTCACTCAGGGAAGGGGCCTCCCAGAGGTCTGAGGACCGAGTCCTGGGAGTCTGGATTCAGTACAACTTCCAGTGAGTCTCGTGTGCAGCCTATACAGGAATCCTCAGCTCTGAACTAAGCCCTTCTTGCTGCTTCTACTTCCAGATTCCACTGGCTGCCGTCCTCATGGGGGACCAAGGGTTGAGAGAGGACTAGCCATACACAGGAAGAAGCAGCACCCTTCATTCAGGGCTCAAGGGGAGAGAACGTTGTCGGGCAGGCAGCCCCGCCCTGCCCCACACTGCCAGGGTCCGGCTTTACCTTTTCTGCTTGGCTGAGCTCCTCCTTACTCCTTAGCCTATCCCTGTGGGGGGGGGTCTGGGCCCAGGCCCTCGTCTTCTAACAACTGCGCGTTCATGGTCAAGAGCCAAGCGGCCGTGCGGTCCAGGGCATTGGGGCTCACGGGTGAAGGGCCCTACAATGAAACACAGCCGTGAGGGGCTGGAGGGAACAGGGGGGTGGGACGAGGTGAGTCACGGGGACAAGTGGCTCAGAGGCATGGCAGGGGCAGGGGGTTTCCAGCTGGCCAGGTGCCTACCGATACCACCCCCAACTCAGGAACTCCCATTCTCGATGGCGGCCTGAGGCGGAGTCAAGAGCCCAGGTGGCCCAAGCACCCCTCTCTGCCGCCCAGGTGAGAGCAAGTGAGCTCGGCCAGGCAGGTGGTCATGCAAGTCACAACACATCTGTCCCACATACTGTGTGCGGCCCCAGGGTGACAGGAACACCATTCGCTCCAGCAGCTGAGCCCTGGAGGCCAGCTGAGACACGAAGGTGCGGGGGGTGGGGGTGGGGGGGACGTGCTGGGGGTCTGGTTGACTCCTACCCTGGGCAGGGCTTTATCAGGCCTCCAGCTGGAGATGGATAGAGCCCTCCCTCCTTTCTCTCCCCAACCCCTGCTGCCCTTGGGAGAAGTGGCAGAGAGACCCTCAGGCCGCGCTACCCCTGATTCAAGGACTCGGGCGGGGGCCAGCGGCCCCCGGGGGAGGGGAGGTGGTGTGCGTGGCAGGCCGGCAGGATGGGCCACGTGCGGCATCACTCAGCGTGGGATGGCAGCTGGGCACAGGTGAGATGACCAGGAGGAGCAGCGCGACATGGGGGATGATGGCCCGCCCTCGGACGACAGCACTGACCTGCTTGTGCACCGCGCGAGGCTTCAGCTCCGGGCTGTCACCCTTGGATGAGGACGACGGCTGCCGGAGCCGGGCTCCGGGGCCAGCCCAGTCAGGCGAGGCCGACGCCAGCGGTCCGCTTGAAGGCCGCGGGTACTGCAGCGTGCTCAGCAGGGCGGGTGGCGTCCGGCCACGGGGCGCGGGGGGTGGTGGTGGGGGCGGCGGCGGCGGCTGGTCGATCCTCCGCTGGGGGCCGGCGCTGTTCTGCCGTGGCACCGTGGGCTGCCCGCCCTTCTCAGTCAGTGACACCTGCCGCCGCGCCAGCTCCCCGGGCCGCCGCGCCAGCTCCTCGGCGGCACCGCCGAAACTTCCCAGCTTGGCGGCAGCTGCCAGCTCCTCACTGTTGCTGTGGGAGCTCAAGGAGCTATGGCCCTCGGAGCCCGAGTCACCAAGGCCGCGGGGCGAAAGCGGCAGGCCCGCCGCCATCTGGTACACGGGGTTCTGGAAGGAGAGCGGCGCCAGCAACTGGGGCCGGCCGGGGGCACCCTCGGAGGTGCCCGGCGTGGTCGGCGTCTGGCCCGCCCGCCGCACCGTGGCCAGCCCCGCCAGGCTCGCCGGGGCCGCCCGGGCCGGCCACCCGGCCACCAGCTGCGATGCCGGCGCCTGCCCGTCGGCAGTGAGGGCGTCGGGGCCCGCCGGGGAGCCAGCCTCCCCGTCCAGCGTGCGGGCATCTTGCAGGTCCACCATAGACAGGCTCTTGCCACCATTGGCCATCTGAAGATCAGGCTCGTTGGCTTCCGAGTAACTCGAGCTGCGGGCAGGTGAGGGCTGGACCCCGGAGGACCTTGTGACAAAAAACAAGTCCTTGTTTTCGGGGGTTGGAGACGGTAACCGGGTGAAATCTATCAGACTGCAGGGAGACAAGCACACACAGGGAAAGAAGGGGGAAGAGAAGAACTGTGAATGTGGCCAAGGCGGGTCCAAACCGAGCGCCCCGCCGACCTGCCAGGGCCTGGCAGCCTGAGGCAGGGCTGGGGAGGAGGGAAGATGGGGTGGGGGAGAGGAGGTTCGTGGGCTGCAAAAGTGGGAGAGGCTGGGAGCGGTGGCCCAGCCGCAAACCAAACCACAGCCCTGGCAGCTGACCCCGGCAAAAGCCCCCACGGGGACTGAGTGGCCAGGGTGGCCGTTCCTGCACAGAACCTCTACTCTAGGGGCCAGCGCTGCTAGTTCCAGGTCAGGCTGTCTGGTACACCTGTTCCTGACTCAGCTGCATCTTGGGACACAGAGTGCTGGGGCCTGGAGTGTTCTGGGAAATTCCCCTTGGCTAAACCCCAACCCACAATGCAGTGGCTCTCTGCTATCCAAGGGTCCTGCACTAAGAACTCTGACTTCAAAGCCGCAAGGGCCCCTGCTGCCTCTTCCCTCTCGTTCCTCACCAGACTGATAACCAGAGTGGGGACCCAGTGAGGCCCCCCCCCCCCCGCCTCCTGCTGCCACCTTTGTCTGACTGGCAGGCGGGGGCTGGTGTTCCTGGCAAAAACAAGGACTCAGAGGAGGATCCAAAGGTGTGACTCAGGCAGGGAGGGTCTGCACCTGCAGAGGCAGAGCCGTACCCACCCCCAGTCTTCCAGCCTCTTCCCTGGCCCCTCCCCGGAAGCCCACTCCTTAGAAGGCACAATGTGGAGGGTCAGGTCGGCTGTGGAGGGAAGGCTGGGGGAGGTAAACAGGCTCTGAGCGGGCAGGGGTTTCAACAACGGGGAGCCTGGGATGGAGAGGAAGTGACAAGTCCCAACTGATGGAACTTGGGCGGGACAGGCTGCAGCCACTCGGCTGGACACCGGCAGGCAATGGAGCCGGAGAAACCCAGACCGGCCTCAGGCTTTGGCTGTCGTGCTACACACGCGGTCAGGTCTCCTCAGAACCCACGCACCTGGCTACCTCTTAACCAAGGTGTGTCCCCTTCCACCTGACCCGCTCTCCTTCATCTGGCAGGTTGTGTGAACGGACCCCCCGGGCTCAGCGGGAGCTGGGAAGCACCCCCAGTCCTGTGTACCACACACCCTATTCTGGATGTCCGCGCCCTCGCCTGCTTACGAGCCCGCTGCCGTTGCCACCTCAGAGCAAGACCCAAGTCCCAACTCTGCTGCATAAGCCTTACTAGCCGGTCCAAGATGCCCCCTGGGAGGGCAGTGTGTGAGTGGGGCACAAACGGTTCACTACACATGCCAAGTCTTTCAAAGGAATGTCCTCATTTTGACGTTAACATCCAAGAACATTCTGCCTCCCTGTCCTCAGTCTGAGGGCGGGGCCTCAACACCTCTCCTAGTTTCTGGAGCGCCCAGCCTCAAAGCCTTGCAGAGTGACCCAGACTCCTGCTGAAAACACATACACTTGAATGCCACTCCTGGAGATTCTGATTCAGACCCAGGAAATACCAGAAGAGGTATTTTTAACACACACCTGGGTAATCTAAAAGCATTTGGGACTAGTGATCGTTCTTCAACAGAATGTATTGTCTTTCTCCAAGCCTTTGTTTGTGCTAGTTCCTCTACATAGAATGCCTTTTCCACCCATGGAAATGTTGCTTTTCCTAAAAAGCCCAAAACACGTTACCTCCTCCAAGAAGCCTTCCCTGATTTTTCCCAAATGGAGGCTCACTGCCTACAGCCTGCACAACACATTTCAAGTCTCAAGTAGCTTATTTTATAAACGTTTGTGTAGACATCCTCCTCCCCAGTGGAAACTGCAGGCAGGTTGTACCTTGTCTACACGCGCACCCCACAACAGCCGGTACACCTGGCCTCTCTTACCCAGAGAGATCATTCTCGATCACCATCTTCTGCAGCCCGGCCGAGATGCTGCTACTGCCAGAGCCAGGAGTGGAGGCCAAGTCGTTGGTCCCCGTGAGCTGCCCACTGCCTGGGGTACTCAGTGCTGTGTGGACATCCCTCAGGATTCGAGGCAGGGGTCCCAGTTTGGATACAATGTTCTGCAAATACACAGCAAGTGGCAGGTGTGACCTGTGGGTGCCACTTGGGGAGGCCAAGTGCACTGCACCTGCTGCGGTTCAACACTGCTGAGGAGCCACTTGGAAAGGCAGGCCCTGCCCTACCCTCCCTACCTGTCAGACCCAACAGGGCTGGGAAGGAGCTGGAAAGCCTAGAAATCTGCAAATGAACATTTTTCCCAAGCCCCCCAGATACTTCTGGTGGTGGGGGGGGGCGGGTGAGAGGCCTAAAGGGAGAAATGGTGACCTAGTCCAAGCCTTCCACCTGAGAACATCCCATCTCCATGCCCCAGAGAGGGGAGCCCACGAGGAACCCCAGAACTTCCCACAGCAACACCTCCCTATCCGAGAGACTTCTGGGATTGGCCTTCTGCTTATGCACTGGCTTCCGTGGTTTTGTGCAAAAAAAGTGTGAAAACTCATGCAGTCAACAGCATAGACTTGAGAGGCAAACACCTCGATTTCAAATTCTTGCTGTACTGCCATCAGCTGTGACGGCGGCTGCCATCTCCTGTGCTTCCTGCCTGCTTGTGCAGATGTGGGTGTCGGAGGCAGGCACGGGATGCCGTAAGCGGTGGCAGTTAGAGTGACTGGTGTTGGCAGCAGTGGAGAAAGAGAGGGCCTTGGCCCCACTGCCGTTTCCTGCCCTGTGTCTCTTGAGCCAAAGGGGAGTGGGTATCAGCGAACAGACACGACCGCAGCAACAAGACGTGGGGATTAACCCGTGTGTCCGCAACAGGGGCTAGTGAAATGTGTACTCCTATGCAGGACAGCCTGTGGCCATCCGAGGGGCCACAGCGGCGGCGTAGCCCCTAGTGACACGGAAAGAGGACAACAGAGCCAGGTGAGAAATGCACTCTGCAGTGCTCACTTCAACACAAACAAAAACGGAAAAGAACTCTGTGCATGCATGGGTACTTAACACACATGCAGACATATCTAGAAAGCTACACACTGGAGTGCCCTGAGTGGTCGCCTCTAGGGAATGGGACGGGACCAAGGAGGCCTTCCATCCCTGTTCAGGCAGTAACCACGTTTGTAAAGTGGTCTCTTTAAGCCCGGGGAAGCAACAGATATTGTGGAAGTGGATCCTGACCGGACTGCTTGCAGTGTGGGCTGGGGCTGCTGGGGCGACAGTGGAACCTCAGGCCACCGAGGGCGCAGGCCAGGCGGCCGCAGCAGGATCAGACATGTCTAGGGAATCAGATTTTCAACTCATGGTCAAGGGTAATTCTGGAAAGGCCTGTAGCTTCCTGCCTGACGTGTGGAGGTGCAGCATCTTCAGTGTCTATCTTTTTCACATCAGTGGCCTTAAAACCTAGAACGAGGATATTTTCAGAGAAGCAGCTAAAGATGATCACGTTTCTCACAGGTAGGGGGCACACCTTCACACACTCAATGCTGAGTGTGGACAGCTAAAGCCCCCGTGGGCAAAGTGGGCTCCCGTGGCTGGTGCTGGTGACTGAATGGGACACTGCCCATCAAGGGAAAGGGGCTCAGGGACCCTGAGGGCAATGCTCACAGGGCCTGGGCTGGAACCTTGGGTTCTGGCACCCGGGCAGGCGAACACTTTGACCCCCACAGTTAGTCCAGAAGGAGGGGCAGCCCTGAGCTCTGCAGCTTCCTCTGGCCCGGCTCTGTCCCCCCTGGAGCCCGTGGGGCCAGGCACCTGCTCCAGCTGGCTGACGGCCTCCCAGAGCAGCGAGTGCAGGCTGGAGAGCTCGCGGCCCAGGTCGATGTAGCCCTCGAAGCCGGCCGTGTTGGAGACAGTCTCGGGGTTGGAGATCTCCAGCAGGAAGCGCTGCATGTTGGTCCACTCGTGCTCCAGGAACTGGTTCATGAATGACATGTACTCCTCCTTGCTGCCAAACCTGGACAGAAAGCAGAGAGGGTAAGTGTCCCGGGGCCGGTCCAGGAGACCCCCTTTGAGTCCCCCAGCCCCCACTGTGGCTGCCTCTCCCACCACTCACTCCACCAAGCCAACACATCTGCTCTGGCTCAGGGCCCTCGTTCCCGGCTGAGGCCGGAGACCCTTTCCCGGACCTCTCCTCACAGGACCAGAATGTTCTGTGGCCCTCACTCCCCATTCACTGCTGGTCAGTCTCCTTCCCTCTTTCTTCCAAGTTTCAATGGCTTGGTGTGCAGGTGACTTTTAATGCACACTTAGTGGGTCTCTCTGCTGAGCTTTCAGGCGTGTACATCCACGGGCACCTCCCCTGTCCTCAGCCTGGCCGAGTCTGGCCGACTCAGCGCTGTCACCTCAAACCCATGCGGCGCTCCTGGGCTTCCTACCTAAGTAGGGACACTGCTGTCCCCCAGAGAGCTCAGCCAGAAGCCTGGGGGTGGCCAGCTTCTCCCTCTTCCTCCCCACCCGGCTAGGCCTGCTGACTTTACCTTCCAATCACCCCCGACCTTAGCCGCTCCCCACCCCCCAATACTTCCGTGGCGGTTTCTTCTGTGGGAGGGAACCACAGCTGTGCCCTCTGCCCTGTCTCTCTGCTGCCTGCTGTGCTCTCTCCAGCCCCCATTCCCCATGCTGTCAGGCTGACCAGTTCAGGACCCAGAACGGACGAGGGCCATCCTCCCTGTGGGGGACCCACTTTCCCACCTGAACTTCAAGATCCCGCTGTCCTCTTGGGTCTCGCACCCCCCTTCTCCGGGCCTGCCATGTAATGACTCGGGAATGCCACGGTGCCTCATCAAGCCAGCACACGGGCCTCCCGGGGCCTGCCCCACCTCTGTTCCTGCTGCCTCTCCGTGAGCAGGTGACTGCCTCCCCACCTTCCCGGTCCTGACACACAGCAGGGGGTGCATCTCCTAGGAGGACAGGGCTGGGGCCCTCCTAGGAGGCCTGTGTCTCTATCACTGCTCTGCTGCTTCCTGCCCTCTCTCCCTGATCAAATGTGGGTCCAGGAGGCTGGAACCAGATGTGACTCAGAGCCCAGCACAGAGAAGGCTTGCAGCACGGCTCTGTCCACACTGTGAATGAGCCCTTCCGTTTCCACCCACTCGCTCTAGGGTACAGTCGAGAACACTGAAGCGCCTTATAAGCAAAGACATTCTTCACAGCATCAAACAAGGACAGTCTGAAACAACCTGAGAGCCCAACCACGCAGGACGGGTTAAGGAAATATGGGCCATTCTCCCTTAAAGGCATGTTAGTCATTCATCGCAAAACGAGGCTTATGAATGTTAAGTACACGGGATAATCCTTATGATAAAAATGTTAGTTCAAAAAGCAGAAGGAAAAAATATCTCCTTTTCTCACCTTTGAAAATTAAGGAAACATACCCAAATGCCATGTACTTTTTGTAGGGGGAGGATGGGAGGTGGAGATCTGATTTTGAAAGAAGGGGAGGAGAAGAGCTGAGGAGGACAGGGACAGAAGCAGGGCCTGCCGTGTGGCCCCACCCCAGGGCAGACACACCCACGGCCTGTCCCCAGGGCTCCAGCAGATGCCCACGCCTGGACCCTGGCCGTCCGGGCTCACGGCACTCACTTGGCGAAGTTGGCCAGGTTCTGGGTAACCTTGGCGATGAGGGTGAGGGTGCGGGCAGTGCGGTCATCGGGGTACTCCTGCAGCAGGTTGAAGAGTGAGGGCGACATGATGGCAGGGCAGAGGAAGCGCAGAAACAGGGAGGCGCTGATGAGTCGCTCGCTGATGTCAGGCCGGCCACGGCTGCTGCACTCCTGTCGCCATGAGGCAAATACCTCTTTCAGCTCCCGTGGGAAGACACTGGAGGGACAGAGGAAGGTGGGCCAGTCATCGGGCAGGGGGCTAGGGCAGGAGGGTGCAGAGCAGGGACCTGGTGCTGGGTCTGATGGAGCCCTGGATTCCAACGCCTCCACCGTGATGGCGTGTGAGCTACTGAGCACAGGACTGCAGCACGGCAGCGAGGGCAAAGGGAGAGCCTGGCCTAGGGAGCAGGGACACGGAACCCCAGGCAAGGCCGTGGGCTCTCTACAAATGGGCCGAGAGGGGATGGGCGCAGGCACACAGGAGCCAGGTCTCGGTCCCAATGAGATTCGACGGCAATGGCCAGCTCCTGGGCCTGCCCCGGGGCTCCACCCTCTGTCCCAGACACCAGGCACGAGGATCTCGGGGAGAGTGAGGAAAACACGATTGGAACAGACCACTGCCCCTTGGATGCCATCACTGGCTGCTGAGACTCACTCCCTTTGCTTGAATATTATAGGAATCAGACATTTTCAGAAGAGCTCCAAATGATCAAGATGGCAACAGGCTAATCACAGGATGAGAACACAGCTCCCGCTTTCTAGGTGGGAAGGGAAATGGAGGAAGTGACCTCCCCAGGGGGTCCAGTGAAGGTGGGAAGGGTTCCCAGTACCCCACTGGGGGCTCTCTCTGCCAGGCACCCGCAGCCTGCTGCAGTCAGGCCCCACTGGCCAATCTTTACGTGGTTTTCCTATCTTTTCACCCTGACAGACATGCCTCCCACCCTGGGGCAGTCCAGGCCCCAGCACTCTTTGGACTCTATGCCTGGCTCTGCCACGGACTCAGGGTGCTCTGAGCAAGTGCCTGGCCCTCCCTGAACTTCATTCAGTCCCCTCATCCTTACACTGAGAACAAGGTCGGCCCTGCCACATTCATAGGACCATCTCAAGTCTATCAGACGCCTTGATCAACTCCGAAGGCTTTTGCCCAACAAGCCCAGCACCTGCTCAGCAGGCTCTCTGCAGTGAAACAACAAGAACATGCTACAGACAGTGACAGAGGAGCAGAGGAGGACACGACCTTAAGCCCTGACCCTCAAATTGCCTGGCACAGGACTGGGCAGGGGGCAGGTGCTGAGCGATGACATCTATCGATGGCCTTGTCCAGGACAGAAAGATGCCTCCGGGCCTCGGACAGATATCAGAAAGAGGAAATGGAAAATGGCTGTCTATGGATATGTTTCCCTGTGTCCCACGCCCAGTCTGCCCTGGGAACTGGGCGGGTACCGGGTAAAAGCACAGCCCAGCCCAAGGATGGGAAGTATGTTCCCAAAGAGTTCAAGGCTGTGCCTCTACCCCAGGCCAGGGGTCATTTCTGGCCCAGCCCGAGGGGCCAGGATGGACCTAGGTGAGCACCTTGTGCAGCCCAGGGGCAGAGGGACCTGGTAGAAGGACATCCACTCTATGCGCTCTGGCTATTCTCTCTGTCCCCTTCCCAAGGCTGCTGCTAACCTAGCAGGCCTGTCTCTGCCTGTTTTTTGGGAGTAGCAAACCATTCCCGGGCCTTCCTGGGTCCAGCCCTGAGCCGGGGGTATCTGTCTGCCCCCAGGGTGCTCCAGGTACGTGCGGGAAATGGATCTGGACACAGGCACAGTCCCACTCTGATGGGATCAGGGCTGTGACAGCGGGTGCCGGGAGGAATGAGACAACTGCGTCTGATACCATGACGGGCGGTGACAGAGGGAAGCAGGCACAAGGCCTTGAAGCAGGAAGGGAGGGAGTGTGTGGAGGTGAGGTGTGGGGTGAGGGAGACCCTGCCAAAGAAAGGAGTGAGGTACGGTAGGTGCAGGAGGGGGTCACCCCTGTGGACAGCTGAGGGGTCTCACCTGAAGCTGTCCACCTGCCCCACGTGGGTACCTGAGCAGGGCCGTCGGCCTCGCTCCTAGTGCTGCAGCTCCAGCATCAACGACAGTGCCCGGCACATGGAGGGTGCCCGCTAAGAAGCGTGGAAATGCACTGCCGTGTCCTGCATATGTTCTGGGACGCTCCCTTACATGAGCGAGCCCACAAAGGACCAGGACGGGGCCCGGCAGCCCATCAAGACTCCACTGGGCCAGGCAGGGTGTGTCATTGTGCCCTCCCTGCGTAACCTCTGCTCCGTCATTTAGAAGTCGGGGAAGACGGAGCCTAAGGGCCTTGCCGAGCACACGCACACGCACACTAGCACGGCGCCCAGCGTCCTGCATGCAGGAAGGGAGACACAGGGGTGGGGGCCCGGACGGCACTGACCAGTAGGAGTTGATGATCTTGCAGAAGGCTAGCTCGCAGCACATCTTGAGGTTGCCCTGGTGCTCGGGGAGGTCGGCGGCCGAGCACTTGCTCGGGTCCACTTCGCAGTTCTCATCCGACTCGTACAGAGCTTTGATGAACTCACCTGGGGCCAGGAGGGCAGGGAGAGGGAGTGAGGGCCCTGCAGGCACAGCCCATGCCCTGCCCACCTGCCGGCCCCACGCCCCACCCCTACCTAGCGCATCTTGCAGGTACTTCTGGCCCACCAGCTTGAGGTACTCCTCGATGGCCTTGGTGGCCAGCGTGTTCTCCCGGAAGATAAGGTGCTCATTGTCCCCACAGCGGTCCACCTCTGACATCATCAGGTCCGTCAGGAAGTCCTGGGGAGGCGGGAGGTGAGGAGAATGGACATGAGCAGGCCTGCAAGTAGGACCCTAAGATCCCAGACCCGCTCCCCAGCCAGAAGTGCCTCCTTCTCAAGGCTGCTCCACTGCCACGCTGCTGGTGCCCACCCTGGAGGGGCTGCTGGGGGCGCGCACAAGGCAGCCTGTGCAGGGGAGATGCCTATAGTTGGTGAGAGCTGGGTCTAGGAATAGGGAAGGCAGGCCTGGGCAAGAGCACGCAGAGCCATGAGCCAACTGCACCATGGTCAGGTCCGCTGGACTCAAACCCTGTTCAGCCCTGACCAGGCCTGGCCAGGTCTCCCTTCCCATCACCAACAGCGCCGAAGAGGACAGACAGGCCACCCTCCCTCTGTCATACAAGCAGCTGCCACTATCTACCCACCCGTTACTCTGAGGGGGTCTCCCACCCCAGAAGACCTGTTCTATGCAGCCCCACAGTGGGGAGTTGTCCAGATGCCCTAAGGCAGTGCGCCAGGGCCCAGATGGCGAGAACACGGCCCTCAGCTTAGGTGGGAAGGCGGCCCCTCACTGCTATGGGTCCCAGACTTTCTGGAAGGCAGCTGTGAAACTGGTGAGCCTGTGGGTCCTGTACACAGTGTCACGGGAAGACCCTGGGAGGAGCCTGAGCCCACGCACGCCCTCCTGACTGCAGAGATGTGGGCAGTGTGAACCTGCCTCTCTCAGGAGCCCCTGCCTCCTCATGCCCTCAGCCAACCCTGTGACCTGGGGGAGGGAAAGAAGACAGGCAGGGAATCAGAGACCCGGGGTAGGGGGGAGGTGACGAGGCGGCAAGGAGGCCGGTGTGGGCCAGGGTTTCTGGGGCTCTGGAAATTTCTCACTCCATTATGTACAACTTTGGGCCCTCTGAAATTGAAAGTGGACCTTAGACTACAGAATTGAGTTCTAGGTCCAGGAGACCTACTGGCCAATGGAGAAAGGGTGGGGGCTGGGGGAGGGAGTGGCCACTGCCTCTCTGGGAACCACACAGCCTGAGGACCCCCTTCCTGTCCTACAGGCAACCCAGAGAGCCCCTTTCTCTGAACACACAGAGCAGAGGCAAGTACTGCATGGAGCCTGGTGGCTCCACAGGGCTTCTAAACACCTGGGGTGGGTGCCAGGCCCAGGCTGGGATGAGTAGGAGCTCTTTAGAGCTAAAACCCAACGAGGCATGGAACAGGAAAGTGACCTGCCTGAGCCCACCCAGCTATCAGGGCCGGATCTGCCTCTTGTCACATTGAAAGGAGTGGGGATGACGGGGAGAAGGCCTGGGAACCCAAGGACAGGGACTCTGAAAAGCCACAGCCCAGGGAAGCAGAGCCCGGGGAGCGGGCAGGAAGGTGCGGAGATGCCCGCTCACACAAACCTCACCTTGGGACTTCGGGGCCCTTGTCAGACGCTCTGCTTCTCACCAAGAATGTCCCTTTGGTTCCCAAGTGTTCAGATAGAAGGGGCTCATAAGCACATGGCCCTAGCACATGAGTTACTTTCTATGCTTCTGCCTATTGATCCCCCAAGGCCCACTGAGGCGGCTGGAGCCTGGCTTCCAACTCCCTCCACAAAGCACCGTGAGCCCCGAGAACAAAGGTCACTGCAGATGGAAGTCGGCTTTCCAGGCTAGCCCAGCCCTTGGGGGACAAGTACCGAAGGAATAGACACAGCAGCAGAAGAGGTCTCCCTTGCTCCCTCTCTGGGGGCCAGGGACTCCCTCAGTTCACTCAGTTTCCCAGCAACCCCCAACACTGACCAGGAAATTAAGGACAGTATAGCCAGAGCCGGTCCAACCTATCAGGTCTGCAGCTGGGGGTGGGTAGAAGACAATGAGGCCTCCCTCCCCTTATGGAAAGCACAGTCAGGAAGTCCCTTTCCTTGAAGGACAGCATGAGTCCAACAGGCAGGGGGGCTCTGGAGGCCTGAAGAGGGCCACAGACTTCTGGGAACAGATAAGAGGATAAGGGGCCCTAATGGAGTCATGTGCCTGGGTCCTCAGCCTGTGTCTCCCCTGTCCTGAGACTGAGAGGGCTCAGGACCCTGACACACAGTGGTCCCTCGTCTCCATCACAGGCTAGTTGGTCCTCAAACCACACCATGTCCAGAGGGCAGAGGCCCAGTTCCTTCTTTCTTGTCTTAAATGTAGGTAAGAGATTCATCTTTTATTCTCCTAGGACACAGGCCAGCATGCAAGGCCTTCTGCAATGTCCAGTCCTTCTCCACTGCATCCCCTTAAGGCAACTCCCACCAGGAGGGGACGGGGGGAGCCTTCCTGAAGGAGCCTGTCTCCAGAACTAGGTGGGAGGGACTGAAGCATGGCCTGGAAGATAAAAAGAGGTGGGCAGAAGCCCTCCAGGAGGGCTTGCCCAGATGGCTACGGGACAATCCCTGTTCTGGAGGCCATGGGACCAGGGATGGCTGTCACGATAGCTGGCTGGTTGCTGCGTGGAGGCAATACACTGCGCTCTGTGTGTGAGTCTGTGTGTCTGACGTGTGAGGGCTGCGACAGGTGGTCACTTGTGGGGATGTCAACTGAACTCTGTCTCACTGGACGTGTGTCTGGGAGAGGCTGGCTCCCCTCAAGCCTTAGACGCCAGCCCTTGGGTGCAGCGGGAAGGTTCCTAAAACCCACTTCCTCACTGTAAGCCACAACCCCACCCATCGGCTCCATATGTGTGTCAGCGATCAGCTCCAACCACGAGGAGGAACAAGAACCCCCCCCCCCCCCGCCCGGCAACTCTATGACACAACTCTTGGGTTTAGGGAGCCCACCTGGCTGCGACGGGTGCTTCTGTTAGAGCTGAAATCACGGACTCGGACACGGGGGGCAGCAGATAACCTAGTGCGCATCCCAGGCCTCTGCATGGGGCCACACAGCGTGGGGGACCCACCTGCTCCCACACACGCACCTTCACCTTGCCCGTGCTCTGCAGGATGTGCACCAGGGCTGATGCCATCTCCTCCTTGGTCTTGGCGCTGAGGATGGGCTCGAGGGCTGCACAGAGCCCCAGGTAGTGGTTGGTGATGTGCTCGGCAAACTCCTTGTACATCTCCATGGGCAGGATGGTGACGGTCTGGTAGCGAGCCTTAATGCGGATCATGGGCCCGGGGCCCTTGCCGCCCTTGGGGTTGGGCGTCACCACCGGGTACCACTTCTCCACGAACTGCCGCCCAGCCACCGAGGCGGCAGGCAGGCTCACCAGGCCCAGGTAACTGTTGCGCTCCTTCTTCTTCTTCTTGTCAGTCTCCCGGTACAGGTGGACGGTGACGGTGCGCAGAGGGGGCAGGTTGTGGAACTCAAAGTGCTCGCCCCAGAAGACATTGTCCGTCTTGAGCTTGCCCGTGGTGCGGGCGTAGAGCACGTCGTCCAGGCACAGCTCACACAGATACTTCTTCTTGGCCGGCAGGTCCTTGGCCTCGATCACCCACAGCTTTAGGATGTGCTCCACACGCCGGCTGTTGTCCTGCACGTGCACAAAGGGGCCTCGGTCACCGGGGGCCAGGGAGAGCGTTCAGACGCAGGAGGGGCCCAAGCCCGACACAGGACAGGGGTGAGGCAGGGACCGCTCAGAGCCTGGCGGACAAGGAGCTGGATCCCTGCTCTGTCTCGTACGAGCCCACTGACCTTAGGCACATGACTTAACCCAAGCCTTGGTTCCCTTTCCTGTGAAACAGGAATGAAACAGAGTAACAGATCGAGTAAGAGGTTCGCACAATGCCTGGCACATAGCAGGTGACTGTGCCATTCACCAGCTCTTCTGGAGTTTGCTGGTCTGTAACGTCACTTAGGAGGTGACCACTGCTAAGGCCCCTTCCGTAGTGAGGTCATGGTGACCAGGGCTCAGCCCAGCCCCAAAGGCAGCCACAGAAGCAGATGATTATAGGAGGGGATCCAGGGACCTGACGGGGGCGGCTTGGGGGCACACCTGCCTAGGTCAGTGGTGCTCCCCTGAAGGGGACAGATGTCTAAGCTGGAACTGGATGCGTAGGGAATCAGCCTGGGGAAAGGGGGACATCCAGGCAGCAGAATGCCAGCACTCAAGTCCCCAACAGCCCAATGCTCAGTTCTCTGGCCCAGCCTCTTTAGCATGTGGCTCAAGTCAGTCTGGCCAACTGGAGCTCCTCCCTCAGAGCCCGGCACCTACTGCTCACCTGGGCGCTGCCTCCACCCCCCATCACAGCCCACATCGGAGATCCCTGCCTCTCCCCTCCTGTCAGCGTCTAGGTCCACTCTGGGTCCAGCCTCAGTCCACCCTACTTGGGGACTGGGGACACAGGCTTACCTTGTTGGGGTGTACCGCTCGCCGAAGGTTCTCCATCCACTTATCCCGCTCGGCTGCCGATCGGCAGGAGAAACACTTGCTTCCTGATGACGTGGTCACCTGTGAGAGACAGGCAGGACCGTGTCACAGGGGAAGGGAACACAGTAAGGCTGGTATACGACGGAAGACCTCTGGGCCCTGGGCGGGTGGACTATGGCCACCAGGTCTGAGCCACAGCCACAGGGCAGCTCACCCAATGACCACGTTTGCAGGTGACCCAAGGTCCCAGAGCAAGTCAACAGCAGGACAGCGGAGCCCTGCGTCAGTCGGTGCCTGGTCCCCACTCCCCACCCCTGCCTCAGCGTCCCCGTCCACAGGAGAGCATCCTTCTGGCTCCAACCTCACTCTCCCAGAGATGGGGAGAGAAGGTGTGGGCCCCCTGTCCGGGTCAGAGGGCAATGCTCAACTCGGACCTCCCCCCACTACAGGTAAAGCCACAGGCACCGAGGAGACAGATACAAAGGATCACCTCAGTCCTTAGCGGCTACTTCTGACAGTTCTCTTTAGCCAAGTGGCTAAACTTGGTCACAGAAACTTAACATTTGGGGGACAACACTGGAGAAATAAAAATTGCACTGTCTAGATGTGCTGGGCCCTGGGGTCCTACTGTCTGAAACCCTTACCCTCCTCCCCAGATTCCTGCTCCTCCTTCAGTCCCATCCAGGTCGGGGGGCCCGACCCAAACTGCTCCCACTCTGTTCCTGCTGTTCCCTGCTGTCCCGGCTTTGTGGGGGAAACCAGACTCCTCACCCAGCTGTTCAGGCACCCCCTGCTGTGGACAAGCGGGCAGGCACCATCTTCAGCCTGTCCCAGGCAAAGAAGTCAGAGCCCGGCCGGTCCAGGCGTCTTGAGCCAGAAACGGCACCCAGAGGCCCAGAGCTCGGGGCAGGTGCGCCAGGCAGCACTCCGCCTCTTCCCCGGGGCCAGGGGGGCCCCGGAGGTTGTCCCTGAGTAGCTGATTTCCATCACCAGGCGAATTCATTCCTCTACCAGAGAGCTCCCCTAATTATGCAAGACAGTTGGGGGTGGGAAGCTTCCCAGAAACAGAGGTGGGAAGAGAATATGAATAATTGGAGAAGCAATTAGGAACTCCCAGGAACACCTGCAACATTAGCTACCATGGTCTTGGTTTGGCCTCAGGCTTTTGTGTGGCTGCTGACATCGTCCTGCCCACTCTGGGCCTCAGATTCCCCATCTACGGTGAGGGGGCCCTGCACAGGTTGGGTGGCTGTCCCCCTGCTCTCAAACTTGGGTCACAGAAAGCTAGGGCAGGAAAGGTTCTGGCTCTCATTATGCAGAAGGGGAGACAGGCCCAAAAAAGGGGTACTCTCTCCTACCCCACATTGTACTTGAGGGGTTTCTAAGGAGGAGTGAGCAGGCTCTGGGGGCTTAAGCAATTCTATACAGGCCTTCACTCCCTTCACCCACTGGGGCCTCATGCCGTTGCACATGGGAGACAGTGCCGGGCCGTGTACAAAGAGCCCACGGAGCGGGAACAGAGCCCCCCATTTCCCAGCTCCACCCGGTCTCTTAGGAGCCAAAAGCGCTGGGTAGATTCCAGCCTGGCCCCAAAGAGCCTGGCCTTCACCGAGGCCACAGAGCGACACCAGCGCCCCACCTTGCTCCTGCAGTGGGACCCACCTCGAAGCAGTAGTCCTGGCCCAGGATGCTGCTGTGCACCGGCTTGATGACCACCTCCTCCTCCATGCTGAGGTCCAGCGCCTCTACCGCGCTGCTGGGGCTGAGCAGGGACTCGTGGGAGCGAGACTCCTTCAGCCTGGGCATCAGATGGGACCTGGGGGTGGGCGGTTCTTGTGTCAGGCCCAGCCTGCTGCTCCCCTCCCTTCCCCCTTCCCCGGGAGGCCCGCCCAGACTTCCCAGCTGGAGGCAGTCACTCCTCCCGGGAAGGGGGGACTACAGCGCTGGAGTCACAGACACCCGCCAGGCCCTCTTGCCCACGGCGGGACTCCGGGAGAGTGGCTCAGCCTAAGGGAGCAGATGCCGGAGGATCAGGCCACCACTCAGGAGCCGAATGTCAGCACCGAGTGCTGGGGTAGGGTCCTGGCCTTGGAGACCCACGGGACCCACGCGACCTTCTCTACCTCCTCTCCTCGGCCCTGGTCTCCCTCCAAGACCAAAGTAGTCACCCATTTGTCTAGAAAGTCACTGTCAACAAAGCTCTTTCTCACACATCATCCCACTCCCCCCACCAGTCCCACTCAGGGCAGGAGAGCCACGGGGACATCCGCTGCTCCCACCTTACAGAGGAGGACCTGGGGCTCAAACGGGAAAGAATACCACAGTCTCCGCACAGTACCTGAGACACTGAGACTCAGACAGGGTCCATGTCCCGGAGCTTGGGGGCCCAGGCCAGGCTCAGTGGGCTCGACACAGGCACAAAGAGCAGAGATAGTTGACATCATCTGGTGCCCAGGAGGAGCCCAGACTAGGACGGACTCTGACAGACCCGGCCTTGGACCTGGGCCCACTGCTCACTTGCTGTTCCCCTCTCTGAGCCTGTTTCCTCAGTACATCACATGGGAGGTACCTCAGATGGCACCCGCACCAGGGCTTGGTAGAGTCCTTCCGAGAGGCGAATGTCCCTTCCAGAGCCAACGGCACACGGCAGTGTCCCACCAAAGCCCCCTCCCACAGCTGTGGCCTGAGGGCCAGCAGGCTTTCTAAGCCCTTCCTGGCATGGAAGCCGGGCAGGTCTTGCCCCTACCCCTGTCCACAGCGCAAACCCCTGGGGGGCTTGGCCCACCCAGACCTCCTTCCCCCAGCACCCTCTGCCTCTCAGCTCCTGGCCTCCAACGGCTCCAAGCTCAAGCCATCATTCTCTCCCTGTCTCACCAAAGACCCTACCTCAGGCCAGGAAGGTCAGGCAGAATCACCAAACACTTCCTGCGGAGCACAAACCCGGTAGCCCGTATCTCCGTGACCACTGGAGGTAAGCCACTGGGGTAAGCCCCGCTATGTGGGGGCTCAGGAATTCAGAGATGAGCTGGACGGATCCTGCCCAGAGGCCCCCACAGGCTGCGAGAGGCCACCGTCCACACCCCAGACTCGAGGTGCCCATGGCAACAGACCTCTCTAAGACGGAGTTCTGTGCTAGGCACTGCAGAGGAGTCAGAGCCAGAACTGGGACCCCAGCCCACAGGGACCCCACAGCCTGACCCAAGAGGCCCAGTCAGCCCCGCCCACCCCCCTGTGCCTAGAACGAAGCTGGCACAGGGCAAGGCTCAGGTCCCTCAAGCTGAACTGACGCATTCAGGTAGGACTCCTGAGAGCTTGAGGGGGGTGGCCGGACCAGAGGGAAGCTGTGAGGCAGGCTGAGGTCAGGTTAGAGCCCAGCCAAACCCTCACTCACGTGTGGAACTCGGTGAGGCCCGAGCCTTTCGGCACGCCAGCGACACCACCTCCGCTCCTCCAGCTCTCTCTCTCTGGAGGCAGCCCTCACAAACCTGCACTGTGGCCACCACCCCACTCAGTTCTGGGTGCTAACAGAGCTCCCCCGGCCCTGCTCCAGTGGCCTATTCACCCCCATCATAGCACTGACCTAGGCGGGGGGCGGGCTTGTAGTCCCCTCAGCTGCAAGACTCTACCTTGGGCCACCCCCCACGCGAGGCAAACTCCAGGCCTCCCTCCCAGGATAGGGCTTCATACCTCAGTGCAAGAGATGCCCTGCCCCAGGTGCTGGAATAGCCACCCTGCCTAGGAAGGGCTGGGAACCACAGCACCCTAGGCTTGCTGTCCAGGGCTTAAAACCCAGCTGGCAGGGTGGGACCGAGCTGTTTTCCGGCCCAGCCTGGAAATCCCTGCCAGGTAAGGATGCTGGGAAGGCAGAGTAGGGACCCAGGATGTACAGAGGGAGGAGCTGGTGTCCTAGGGGGCTAGGGCCCCCTCTCGCCTGAACAAGGTGGCTGGGGAGAGGAAAGGGAGGCATGGTTCAGTAGACTGGCTCTGCCCAGGGAGAGCCAACGAGGCTCTGGGTTTACAGCCCAGGAACCCAGCAGGCCCAGCCCAGACCCCAAGCAGCCAGATCCTGGAGCCTACGGCTGCACAGCCCTCCTCTTTCTTCCCTACCACCCGGTTCCATAATCACACCCCAGCGGGCCCAGGCCTCCCTGGGAAGGTTCCTGGCTGAACAGAGGGCTGTGGGGAAACTCACAGTAAAGGCATCCTGACTGTAGCTGGGCAGCTGTGACCCTCCCAACCTCCTGTGGGCTTCTCCAGGCTGGGGGACCCAGAACAGAGGCCGAACCCCTTGCACCCGAGTTGACTGGGAGGGGGAGTGGGGGCAGCTACTCCAAGGTCTGGCAGGCTATTTCTGCACCGTCTAGAGGGCCAAGCTCTAACTGCTGGCCTGTGGGATGGGGGCAGGGCCAGTGGGCCTGTGCTCCCTGATTCCCATGCAGACACGTATCCTTCCCGCTCGGCCTGGAGCCCGCCCGTTCCTCCTCTCTTCCCCACAAGGCTCCTGGCGAGAGAGAAAGGGGCACATGAGGTCCAGAGGGAGTTGTTCTTCTGTGACCCTGGTGGGTAAAATGTCCTGGCAGAGGTGAGTGTGCCCCTGGTGGTGGCTATAAGATGACCGGGTTTCGGGAAGGGAGAGTGGTCACTTGGTCACTTCCTCAACCCAAGAGGATCACCAAACGGCCTAAGAACCACCTCCTCCAGGAAACCAGCCTTGACCCAGGCCCACAGGACCCCCAAATACCCCCACACCAGCCCACCCCACCAATTACTCAAAGCAGGCCTTTACCACACCATTCCTTTGCCTCATGTCAGCACTGGTAGGCCAGCATCTTGCTTACCTACAGCCTCTGCCTTCCCAGGCTGGGCAAAAGGTTCAATAAGGCAAGGAGGGAGGGTGGAGGGTACCGCAGACTTCCCAGGCCCTAAGGGGGCAGCAAGTAGGCACGGACTCCCTACCCAGGAAGCTCAGGAAAAGGAGGTGATCAGGTGCTGGCCGCTGCCTCGCTCCCACTCTACTCCCAGGAGAGAAGGGCTCCACCCACAGGCACTTGCTTTTTCACTCTGCACAGGGCGCTCAGCTGCTCACTTTGGCGTCCTTTTTACCAGGAATATTCATCTACTCATTTCCCAGAAAGGTAAGGGGTTCAGGAAGCAGCAGTTACCTGATGTGTCCAAAGCCCCTGCTAGGACGGGGCCCTGGTTGCTCTGGGAGCCCTGCCCACGGCTGCCTCATGTGGTGTGGGGGGTCCGGGGCCTGATGCCATTGTACACAGGGTCTCTGTGTCCCCCAACCCCTGCATCAGGTCCCTTCCTGTCACTCCCACTGCATGGCCTCCTCCTGTGGTCCCTGGAGACCAGAACCACCACACCAAGCAGGGCCAAAGGCCTTCCCACGTCTGCAGCCCAGGAGCGAGCTCATTCTCACAACAACCCTGCCGGGCACGCCACATGTCTACACTGGGCTCCATGCACCCGGCCCTCCTCACCAGGGCAGAGCTGGCACCCCTGGGCTGTGCCCACAGGAAACATCACACATATCCCTTTGATGAACCCTCACAAGGCCAAGAGACAGATACTGAGTTCACCCCTACTTTACATGGGAGAAATGAGCCTGCTCGAGAGGGCAGCCCCTCTCCACACCTCACCCCCCTGGGGCCACTTCTTTATCCGGAAGAGGAGGGTGTTATTTCAAACAGAAATCAATAGTAATGAACATGCACTTAAAAGGTGCCGTAAAGAGGATTTTTCAGGGAGACCCATCTCTCGGGCCCTGGAGTCCAGAAGATGCGGTTTCTGGTCAGGACTGCATGGGATTCAATGCCAGCCCCGCTGGCCAGGGCCCACCTGCCTGTTCCACCTCACCCTGGGCTGCTCTTCTCGACTCCCACAGGCAGGCCTCCAGGCATAGGCTGTCCCCTCATCCTAGCCGACCTTCAACTCTTGGCATCAGTGCACCCTCCTCCACGAAGCCTTTCCGGACTCCTCAGAGACAGCAACCTTGTACGTGGTCCCAGAGCCTGAAAGTCATCAGGCTATGCTGGGAAGGTCTCTCGTGACCCTCTTTCTGCCTGGCAGGGGGCTCCTAGTAGATAGGGCGGGGTCTGGCTCAGCACCAAGGCTCAGGGCCCTCGAGTTCCCAGACCAAAGTCCCAGTATCCCAGCAGCCAAGGTCAGCTAAGCTCCGGGAAGGAGGAGGAGTCAGCTAGGATAAGGACAATCCTCCCCGGTGACAAAGATGAACCCAGCTTTGGTCATCAGGGCAGCTGCCTGCTCACCCAGTACCTCTGAGAAATGCCCCTGCTCTGGCTTTGTCCAGGTATGGGGGGCTCCCTCCACGTCTCCCAAGGCCAGGGGTCACTGCACCCTCCATGGCTGCACCCCCCTCCCCACTGTCCCATCCCTCCGAGACATCCCTGAGTCCTAGACACAACTGATTCTCTAGACTCTAAACAGACCCAGGGGATTAGAAGCCCTGGATCCCCTCCCCAACCAAGGCCAGTTGCTCGGGCCTTTACCTCCATCGCATGGAATCCTCATACTTCCTGGCAAGGGGATGGTGCCATGGTTCCCAGACCATCGATGAGACAGCCAAGGACACAGGGTAGGGAGACCTGCCCTGGACTCCTCTGCTCCAGAGAGCTATCTCGGCCAGGGCCCGGGAGGCAGTGCGGGAGGGCCTCCCCACTGGCCGCCTCCACCTAGACCACAGCGGCAGCCTTCCGCCGGACAGGCCCCTCTGCCGTGCCCTCACAGCCCAAAGAGAATCAAGCCACAGTGCTCCAAGCTGGTGTTGAGCCCTCCCTGAGACGCCCCTCACACCACACCCAGACAAGTGACCTAGACTCTCCTCCCCAACTGGTCCCTGCCTTGCCCTGAACCCCTTCCCCCTCAGGGCCTTCGCCAGTACAGTTTCCAGAAGCCCCTACCACCTCTCCCTGCACCCCTCTGCCTGACGAAATCCTTGTTTCTCGGCTGTCAAAGCCCAGCCCGCATTCGGCCACCACCACCGTGCCACTCCGGTCTCCCGAGGCAGACAAGGGCTCACACCCAGGCCACGTGGCTGAGCCCCGTGCCACACCACTTGCCCACGTGTCTCCTCACCTAGCTGTCAGGACAACCACCAGGACTGAGGTACCGCACCCCAGAAGGACAGGGTGGGTGAGACTCGAGTGAGCCAAGTGAGACTCGAGCCCCGTCCGGCAGAGTCTAAGGCTGGCTCCATCGGTGCCCCCATCCCTTCTCTGTCACCCCCAGGCTGCCGAGCAGCCAAAGGCCACGGGCAGCCGACCTGCTCACCATGACCCACTCATTCCAGGTCCGGGAGGAAGAGACAGGGGGGCTGGCGAGGGTGGGGCAGCCCCTGCCCAGGAAACGGGCGAGGGAGCCCCTGCTAGAGATACAGCCAGGCCCCACAGCAGCTCATTGTGAGGGCTGGGGAGCAGGAACAAGAGGACATTGTCCCAGCTCCTGGGCCACTGCCTTATCTGATAGCCTTCCAGCCAGCCCACGAGCTGTTTTTCAACTCCAGCCTTTTTTTCTCTTCAAAGGTTACTGACACAGAAGTTTAGCAAATTCCCCATTATTTCAAGGAGGGAGGAGACCCACAAACAAAAACTTGCGATAATTAAAAAGCCCTATCTGACACAGGGAGGACGTTCTCAGCTACTATGGGGGGGGGGGGGGGGGGGGGGCGCGGGGAGCTGAGAGGTTGTATAGCCTGGAAAATGAGAGGCTCAGAATCTCCTTCCAAATCTCAAAAGGGCAGAGAGAGCTGCCCTGCATGCCCCCACCGGAGGGCAAAGCCGGGCCCAGGAGAAGCCAATCGTAGCTCAGGCAGAGCTGACCCCAAATGGGTCAAGCTGGTTTGGTTTTGGAGGAGTGAGCACCCTGTCTGTGGGAGTGTGCAAGCAGGAGCTGGGAGCCCCTTTAGACATGCTGCGGAGGGGATGCCTGCGCTGCTAGACGGCTGCTGGGTAACAGGCCAGGTGCACAGGTAGGCAGTGGAGTAAGCCCCAGGGCAGACACACATATACCCTCCCCACCCACAGCTGGGAACAGGGAGGAGAGCAGGAGGGCCTGGTGTCACCAGTGCCCAGCCATTCCTCAAAAACCACTCAGCCTTGATCGTTTGTAAGTCATTCAACTCTCCAGGCCTCGGTTTCCCCATCTGTAAGTGGGGAGAGTGACATACATTCCTTACAGGACTGTTGTAAGGATCAAGTAGGAGTGCAGGGGAGGGGCCCCCCGGGGGGGGCTCAATGGGTTAAGTGTCCGACTTCTGTTCAGGTCATGATCTTGCGGTTCATGGGTTCGAGCCCCACACTGGGCCCTGTGCTGATAGCTCAGAGCCTGGAGCCTGCTTGGGATTCTGTGTCTCCCTCTCTCTCTGCCCATCCCCCACTCACTCTGTCTGTCTGTCTGTCTGTCTGTCTCTCTCTCTCAAAAATAAACCTTAAAAAAAAAAAAAAGATAGTGCAGGGGAGAGGCTCCAGAAAGCAGGGGTAAATAAATGCCAGCCGCTCATGACAGTTCCAGTCCTTCTGTCTGCTCTACACACTTGCCTCAGTAGGAACAGGGGGGCAGCTGTGAGCAAGGCCAAAGCTTCCGGGGTGGGTGACGCTGCTGACATTTGGGGTGATAAGGACCCCTCAGGTCATTCTCTGTTCCTTTCCTCTGACCACTCAAGTCCCTCGTTTTCTCCATGCCTCAAGTCTTCCCCATCTGCAAAATGGGGACAAATTACATCTCCCCAAATGCTCTGGGATGCCTCAAAAAAAAAAAAAAAAAAAAAAAAAAAAAGCTCTTAATTTCCTGAAAGAAAGGAAAGGGTGGTCAGTATACCCTGCTGAGGGGGCCACTTTAGCCCCTTTGCCCGTGACTCCTGAGCACAGCATTCCCCGACCCAATGTCCCACTCATGCTTGTGTGGTCCCCTGCCACTGCCCACGGCCACAACCAGGCCTGGAGGGGGTAAAAGTCCTGGCCAAGGTTGGTCTCAATGGAGGAGGTGCCCACCTGGGGGCTGGCAGGACCTGTGGACTCTGGAGTCATGTCAGAACATGACAGGAGGTCCAAGGAGCTGTGCTGGAAGCCTCTGCCCACAGCGGAAGGAGCCCGGTGCTGGAGCACAGTCAGGGGGGAGGACACCGCGTCCCGGGACACAAACAGGGCCGCACCCCACCGGGAACATCCAGCAGAGCTCTCTCTCCCCAGGCCCAGCCTTGCCCCTCCGGCCTGGGAACTCACTGCTGAGAAGGCCAGTGCTCACTCTGGCCCAGCTGGGGCCCCAGGGGAGGGGAGAAGAATGCAGCTGCCTGGTGGCTCCCATGGCCCAGGGGAGACAGAGCCTGTCCTTAAAAGGCAGGCAGGCAGGCAGGCTGCCTGCCCTGCCTGGGAAGCCTTCCTGGGATGACAGAGCCTGGAGGCATGGCCCCTCTCGGCCCAGCATTCTGTCAGTCCAAGGCAAGGGGGGGCAGTCCTAGCAGTCACTAGATCTGGTGTGACCCTATCTGAGGACTACACTGAGCCCTGGGCTGGCCGGTGCCTGGTCTCCAGCCTTCACCCTACCCCTGCAGCCCGTGCCTCCCCTCATACTGCAGGGCTGAGCTGGCAAAGGAGGGTCCACACCCTGACTACCAGGACAGGAGGATGGGACGGCTCATCACATGCTATGGCTACGGTGCAGCCCGAGGCCTGGCTCCCAGGAAGTGCCCCAGACATGCCGATTTAATGATCGACACTGTGGCCACGTGCACTTAACAACCACTTAAGCACCTACTATGTGCCCAGCTGTGTGACAAGTATTCCTGCCAAGACGATGGCCTTCTCCCAACATGGCCCCGCACAAAAAGCAGACGGGGGGAGCCGGCACTCAAATAGGTCCTCAGAGCCCCAGCTCATGGAGTGACCTTTCCCATGCATACCCCGGTAAATCCAAGGACTTGATGAAGGAAGCTTTAAGACATCAGAGGCAACAGGCTAGGGATGTGGAGTGGCTTGGGCGGGTCACAGGGTCCAGAAGTGAGAGCTGGGATCCTAACGGCCACATCGCCCTCAGCTGGACAGTCCTGGTACCTACGTGATGCTGGGCCAGGCCCTCACTGAGAGGGAGACAGGAGGGCGGGGAACCTGGCCTGGGGGGCCTGGGCTCCTGTCCGCCCTTAACCTGCCTGTGACCTTGGGCCCCCCTTTCCCTTAAACCCACAGACTTGCTGCACAGCTCTGAACAAGCTCCCTCCTCTCTAGGCTACAGTTCCTCACCTGCTTCCAAGAGCGCCACAAAAGCCCGACACGTCAACTCTCGAAGAACATAAGGGACCGGATACTAAATACTACAACTCCTCCCACTGCCACCACAGCCACAGTACCTTCAGAGTGATACCTCACTGCTGCCTGCAGGTGACTTGGGGTCACGGTGCTTGGGAAGAGACCAGGGACGTGAGGAGTACTGGTTCTGGTCCCCTCGGTGTCCTGGCCACCCCCCACCCCCGCCATTTCCGGTGTGGTTCTGCAGCCCTAACGGAGTTTTCAAAAAGCATTCGGGAACACATTTACCTCCGCACATCTTACTTTCTTTTGGGGGGGGCTGGGGGGGCAAGGGGCATGCAGAGTGTGAAGAAACAAAAAACTTTCCATCTAATCCCCCAAGTCATCCTGCAGCCTGAATAATTTTGGGTTTTTAATCAATAGCTGTCAGACTTGTCAAATTACTTTGGGGACCGCAAAGCAGTTTTTAAACATTCATAAACCTCAGTAGAACAGCGAAGTGCCCTGAATTTTAAAAGAAGAGAATCTGAGCAACTCTCATTGAATAGGATGAGATCTGGGCCAATCGAAAGTGAGTTGAGGCCCAAGCGCCCCTCCTGTTCCTGCTCCTGGTCCCCAGGAGAAACAGCCTAGAGCCTAGCCAGGGTGCTCAGAAAGATCGAGGGTGACACCCTCAAACCCTCGGCCTCCCTCATCCTCCCCCAGTAAAGCCCCCACTCCCAGCCCCAGAAGCACAGCACCCAAAGCTCTGACCCGGGCCTCAGGCGCTGACATGGCAGGCCCCAGAGGACCTGGACTGTACCCCGCGGCACGCAGGTTGGCCCTGTGCTCGAATGCCCTTCCCACCTTCTCCACTTAGACGACTCTTGAGAATGGTTCAAGGCCCTGGCAGAGGTGTTCCTTCCCCGCGAGCTGAGTCTGTGCCTGTCTCCTTCTCACACATGTGAACACACCCATCCACCCCCTTGGTCCCGCAGATCACACAACTGAGTATGGGACTGGTTTCTGACTGGTTCCCCAACAACGCCCCCCTCCTGCCCCCCGCCCCAAGCAGCAACCATAAATACCTCCAACAGCTGCCTCCGGCCTTGGGGACTCATGACCCAAGCGGGTAAAGATGATGAAATTAAAAACAAATGAGCTGAAAACCAAGGACTTCCATCCCACGGAAGCCACTTCCCCTCTGGCTTATCTAATTCCTCTCAGCTCTCTACCTTCAGGAAGCCCTCCTAGGTTCAGCTGGCCCCTCCAAGGAATGTGAGGGAGGGGGCTGGGGGCGGGGCACAGGCAGCATCTTCTCCCCTCTCATCCCCTCCCCCTACTACCCAAGCGCCATGCCATGTGGCCTTCTGTTCTGTGCAGGTTGTCAGATTAGGGTGACAAGGCGATGTGGGGACTGTCCTTCCCCCATTCCTGGGCACCAAGCTTCCTGCCTCAACCTAGGACCTGCCATTTGTCACCACAGCCCCAGCTCCTGGCACCATGCTGGTTGATGACCAGTCTAATGTAGTGAGGTCTCCTTCCTTACAAAGCTCCGTGACTTAGGTCTCCGTTTTTTCATCTGTAAAATGGGGATGACACCACCTCTGACATGCAGTGAGCCCTATGACCAGCCCTGGTTCTACCCTTCCCTGGGCACTCTGCCCCTTCCTGCCCCTGCTTATGCCCCCACTGCTGGTTTGAGTTAATCCAGCGGCCCAGTATATAGCTACTGAGTGCCTCCAGTATGCCAACACTGAGCCCGGGGACCTTGGGACGCCGGATCCCTCTTCCTCCCAAAGCCTGCTATCTGGGTGTCCCAGCGGGTGGGACACCAGAGCTCTGCTTCCCAGACTGTAACTGGCAGAAAACAGCCAGGATCATTCAACAGCAGCAACACAGCAGGAGAGGGCGGCTGCCAGCCACAGGCTCTCAGGCCACCAACAAAGGCAGGAACTCAAGATGTCAAAGACTGGGGTGTAGCTGCTGAGTTCCTCCTGCTCCTAGCGACCACGCATCAGAGCCACCTGTGGCGCTACAATGCCTGCCTCACCTGCGACACCCCACACCTGGGAAGGGCAGGAGGCAGCCAAAGGGTCTCCTAAATGTGGGCTTCTGATGCTCACGCAAGTGCAGCCACCTCAAGACTTTGCAGGGCTTCCAAGGCCAGACAACATGCCAGACGCTGAGAGCCCACCATCTTTTCCCACCCGCACTGGCTGACTCTAGGATAAACTAGCCCAATATGTCACTTGCCACTTGGTGCACAGGATTGCAACCGGTAACGCCATATACTTTATTTTTTCACGTAGGCTTCCACCCAACGTGGAGCCCAACGCACGGCTTGAATTCACAGCCCTGAGGTCAAGACCTGAGCTGAGCTCAAGAGTCGGACACCTAACCAACGGAGCCACCCAGGCACCTCTGTCGCACGCTTTTAAATACAGCTTCCCAGGTACCTCTCAACCCAGCAGCACTGGGCTGTCCACTGATGCTTGGAATGCTCCCAGCAGCCAAGTTCTCTGTACCCATCAATCCTGGCTCAAAGACCACCACCTCCAGGACACATGCCCCCGCAAAACCGACAACTCCCTCCAGGGTTTGCCTCATGCACACCACCCACCCCCTCACACACTGGGAAGTGGAGGCTCGGAGGGGTCCAGCAGCTTGCCCCAGGTCACAGTTCACAGCCACCAGGGCAGGGCTGGAGGCCTGGCAATTTGGGCTCTAGCTCCAAACTATCTTCACTGCTTGTCAAAGCCTCAGGCTTTCACCAAAACTACAGAAATCGTATGAGCACATGCAGCAACTTTCAAGGAACTTACAGAAACCCTGGGTCACCAGAACTATACACTGAGCCCTGCCTTTGTCACCTCCCGTGCGACCCTAGGTAGATTGTTTCCCCCATCTGGCAAATGGTGAGAAGGACACCTTGCTGGAAGGAGTCCCATCCACCACCGGCCTCCCGGTTGTGACAGCAAAGGTGGCTGGGACCAAGGGACGCAGAGACTTGTAACAAGCCAGGGACAGTGCTTAGCACTTCACAGCACTGGCTCCTTTATCCCTCGCAATCCCTCCACCAGACAGTTCATAACAAGCTGAATCCCTGCCTCTTCTGGAGACAGAGGTACTTCCCCAGGAAAGACTGCCACCTCACAGTACCCTGGCTCCCAACCGCTGTTTCAGACATGGAAGCCGGAGCTGAACACACCCCGGGCCCAGAACAGCCTTCCAGGTCTTCCACCGCCCCCAGCCTGCAGGCCCACGGATCAGGGAGCAGACACAGGAGGCGGGGGGGGGGGGGGGGGGGGGGGGGGGGGGG